>NW_026294802.1:38056048-38083548 GCF_026119805.1 Tympanuchus pallidicinctus
GCTGAATTTGCCATGTGTGACAGAAGAGTGGTATTAAATGTACAGGCTCTGCCTCCGCCATTTGTTTATTAAATGGATGTGGGGAAAAACAGATTTACTGGTCTTCAGAAAAGTTCTCTCTTCATTTCTTCAACCATCGTCACCCATCTAATTCCCAGTATCAACCTTTTCACTATACATCCCAGGCTGTCTTAAATTATGTATTGATATGTATTACTGTATTTGGCTTTGCCTGATATTCTTTCTAGACGTGTTAAAAATATATTGGCTTGTGCATGTCTTAGTTTTATTTGGCAGGACTTTTAATGTAATCCAAAAAATGGTGGACAGCATGCATCAGAATCATGGGGAACTCTTTGAAACATAGACCCTCTGATCTGACTGTTCTTATGAGGTTTTCTGAGATGCAGCATTTTGTAGGGTTGCTGTATGCATCATCTTCGTGACAGAGTTGGGAGATGGAGTTCTTTGAGGACATCTAGTGACAAATGAGCTGCAGTCACAAACCAAGTATTTCACTTCATCTCTTCAGTTTTTCCTGAGATCTCTGTGAGAATTCGCTGGCAGTTTGCGGCCCTCTGAAAGATCCCAGTATTGCACATGATCTGATCTTTTCTCTGGGTCCCTCTGTTGCCCTCTGTCTGAACTGGCTTTTGATAAATGGGGAGATTCCCATGAAAAAGAATTGGAATTTGCTTCTTTGCTACACTTTTGAGAGATCAGAGCAGAAGTCTTGAAAAATACGGACACCAAAGCAGAGAAAAATTCCTAATGTACATAACTTCCCAGAGCATTGCACCCTTCTGATGTTCTTCTGGCCCATGTTCCACTGTAACAGTTCCAGTAGGAAATAAAGTGCAGTCAGGTGTATCCCTGAAGGCTGTGAAGTGTGCCAATTTATAATGCCTAGTTAAAATTAGAGAAATCTTTTTGCTTAATAAGTTTTGCTGATTTGAAATTCAAGCTGTTTTCAGAATGTGCCTTTTATCCATAGGGAATAAGACCTATCAAGTATGATATACTTACATTGATCCTCACATACAGTTCTGTTAAGGCCAGTATCATCTATGTAAGTATGTCTTTTACTAATGGTCATGACTGCCTATTCTCATGCTTTTTCCCATCATCCCAAAAAACAAGTGAATTAGGTTCTCTCCTCCAGCTTGTACTGTTGAGAGTGACTGTTAAAATATAGAGGAAAAAGCAGGAAAAGACAAGCTCTTCGAGCACGCAGAGCAGGTGTGTCTCCAGGTATGAGAGCAAGTACACAGGCAGGGAGGTTCAGAACAGATGGTACCAAAGCCCAGCACAAATGGGGCTGGTGGAAGAAAAGCTGCATTTCCGACTGAGGAACAGAGCATGGCCTGCATCATACTGGCTTCAGTCTGTAGCTCTGAACCTAAGCAAGTCAGGGCCACCTCCAGAGATGTCAATTTGCACTCTGTGTAGATCAGAATTTTTACTTGTGTGTTTGAACATACATCTGCCGGGGAAGAAGATAAGATAAGGAGCAGATGCCAAAGGAAGAGGGGAAGTGGTGCAACTCTTACCATTTGCTGTATGGCAGAATGGCAGGCATGCATGGGCCAGGAAAATTCTTTCAAGATTTAAAGATGAAAGCCAATGGTTGAACTGGGAAGGTGTTTGCCTTCTTCACTGTATCCTCATTCGTGTCACACATGAGAGTTCAGTAGCATAACTGAGGTGAAAGTGTTGCAAGAAGGCAAGCTGAGATCTCTTGTAAACAGGAGAACCTTACTGCCTTCACACACAGGCTGCAGTCAGTGAGTTTTACTGCCTGCTTGTGCATCCCAAAGTTGTAACAAGTTGTTTTTTGGGCCCTTAAAACTTTGTAGTCTTAAAATAAAATATCACTGAATGGAGATGTGGTGTTTTCAACACTACAAAATCAGTGGGGGTCACCAAGATTAATCATCAAGAAGTTAGATGCCTACTCAGTGTAGGTCTGGACTCAATGGGGAGGGACAGAAACATTCAGAGAGTGGTACATCCCATGCTAAAATAGTCCAAACTGGATCAGATATACCTTCCTTGGGATTTCCTTTTTTCTGTTGACTATAGAAAGAGTTCAGTGATAGCAGAGAGAAAATGTCCCACCTGATGGCTGAAAGTGAGAGATGAATCCTCCCCAAAGAGTTCAGTTGTGATGGAAGTCTGGTTTGTCTCTTCCCCTGTTTCAGAGTAAGGACTTCAGAACTTTTGCTCTTAAAATTCGTTCATTGTTTGCAAATGGTTATCTGACTTCTGAGTAGTGGAATTTTTACTTTCAGACTTTTCATTAGTGAGTGTTTTAAGAGATAAATTTATGTTGTGATGAATCGTGTGAGAGGTGGTAATCTGTACAGTATTGGATGAAGTAATTTCTTTTAAATTTAAATTGTAGAAGACATGTTTTTCTCTAAGCGTAAAGGCTTTTATGTAAAGCCTTTTGGGACAGATTCAAGTAATAAAAGTATTAGAAAAGTATTTCTTCTTAAGAGTTGCTTGTGATTTATTTTATTAAAAATATATGTATTTTTCTGATTTACAGAAGTCTGCAATGTCCTACAAAGTTATTGCAAAACAGTATTTCTATGCCAGCTTTCGATTATGCAGAGAACAAAAGGCAGTGTTGAATGCTGCTAGACGAGGCAGTGGTTGCTTTTTCAAGAGTGAAAAACTTGTCCTGCTGGTGGCTGTCTGCCTGCGTGTGGGTCTGGTTGATCAGTGGTTTCATACAGTGCACCTGCTGCAGTGGCTCGGCACATCCCTCAGGCTCTGTTAGAGGACTTCCCTCTCATCCACACACACACGTTTGCTGTGCTTTTGCTGCTTACACCTAAGAGCCTGTGTGGGTGGGGGCTCATGCATGTGTGCGCAATTAGATGAAAATAAAGCTGTGTCCCAATCAGGATCTATGCAAAAATGCATTTGTAGAGGTTAGTGGACAAGCCAATAATCTAACGAGAAGTCTGCAAACCTTTCAGTTTTCATCTGAGTGACTGAAAAACATCTCCCTCTGCAGAGATCGGTAGCTGAGGTACACTCCCTTGTTCTGCATTCACAAAGTCCTCAGTATTTTTTTTCCTGTATAAATAAGACTAAAAGGACCATCTAAGCAAGTTTTCTGATGCTAAAATGATGTACTACACAAACGCTTTCCTAAGCTAGGCATCTTTATTCTGTAAAACATTTACTGCTTTAAGATACTTATTTTTTCATCTGTTTTAATCACATCTTTTGAAAATGTCTCAATAGATTTTTCCATTTGTAACATTATGACACTTGATAAGATGATTGATTATGAAGTGCTGAGAGTCCTGCCATGCAATCATTTATTTTTAAATGCACATTTGTACTAGCCAATGCTGAAATTTCTTGCAGGAATACATAAGAGATGCGAAACATAAAGCTTGAGTCTGATCGAATTTGATGCCTCTGGAAATAGAGTGCCACAGTACTGTGGTCTTAAAATAACAGATTCTGACTGAAACTGGAACTTCACAGTGATAAATATTATGTAAAAAATTATGGTCCGTCTTTGGTACAAAATAAAAAAGACGTACAGCTGTGGTGCAGACGAACGAAGACGTGTTTGATGATGATATCTTTCTTTCTCTGTGCAGGTGCCTGTGTCAGTGGCCATGATGACTCCCCAGGTGATCACCCCTCAGCAAATGCAGCAGATTCTCCAGCAGCAAGTGTTGTCTCCCCAGCAGCTCCAAGCACTTCTCCAGCAGCAGCAAGCCGTTATGCTGCAGCAGGTAATGTGGGTTACCTGCTTTGGACCGCTAGCGCAGGGTGTTCTCACAACTGTTAGCCAGATTTGATAGATCTTAGTTGGCAATATTCCATCGCTCATTACACCAAAAAGGATGAAAATGAGTGTGAAACTTTTCAGTCTTTAAATTTCTTGCTTTAATTGCACAAGTGTGAAATTGCAATTTTGAAACTTCTAACGTTGTATTGAAAACAGCAGCAGCAGTGGCGGATGCATTACAAATACCGAACAAATTGATATTTAAATTTTCAAGTGCCTAGGCACATTTTAATTGTAGACTTGCCAAAGAAAGTGCGAATAGAATTGTAGATAATTGTTGCTTTAAAATTCATAACACTGTAGTGCTCCCTTTAGTCATACAAATGGTATGCGGTTATGAAATTTGAATGTAACAGCTTCTTTCATCATAGGAAAAAGTTGTTGTTTGTTCTCTTTTAAATTTGCTTTATACTTCCAAAAATTTGTCCCAGATAAAGATGAAGGAAGAAGTTGCTGTTTCCTTAGCACAAAGTCTGGTGGCTAAGTGAAGAATGCATGAAGTTGCTATTCTTACAATAAACAGGTAGTGTCAGTGCTCAATACCCTGGTGTAAGAATAAATTTTTGGACGCTTTGTTGTCATCCAGAAAATGATCTGTCTGATAGTCATACTTCAGTCATTGTGTGTTTAAAACACTTTACTTTCTGATACCGTGATCATTACAGGCAGTTCACTTTCAGTTTTGAATCTGGCATTCCACTAAATGGATTGACAGATTAATTGCTTTTTTCTTTTTCCTTTTTTTCCCCTAAGAAGCAGCCAGTTTAGTTTGGCCTTAGTGAGATGTTGGTTTCTTACGAATAGATGAGTACAACTTCTAATTTGTTATATAGGACATATGAGGAACTTAGGTATAGTTACTTCAGGAGTTAATTTGGCTCTTGCATTCCCTTTAGAATACAGATTTTCTATACCCTTCTGTTTAGGATGTTTTGGAATCTGCATTGGAAAATTTCAGAACCGCCTTGGAAAAAAATGTATGTAGATCTGCCTCTTCAAATCACACTTTTGTTATGAGGTGATTCTTAATGGCTACGCCACCATATGCCAATCTAGAAGAGTTTAGGAGATTTATAATACTTGAAACTTTTGCCTTTATTTATTAAAGTCAAAATGGTTTATTCAGCAACAACTACAAGAGTTTTACAAGAAACAGCAAGAGCAGTTACATCTTCAGCTTTTGCAGCAGCAGCAACAGCAGCAGCAACAGCAACAACAACAGCAGCAGCAGCAACAACAGCAGCAGCAGCAACAGCAACAGCAGCAGCAGCAACAGCAGCAGCAGCAGCAGCAGCAGCACCCAGGAAAGCAAGCAAAAGAGGTAGGAGCCAAGAGCCTTGCTGATACATACTGGTATAGGCTGACAGAAGCTTGGAAAAGATGAGGCTACTTCAGGTCTTTTCCTGTAGCAAGAATCCAGCCATCAATGATCCGTTCTTGTGTTTTTATGGGGCTTAATAGCAATGTCGATGTATTTCTCCTGCTCCCCTGTCTGAGATGTAGGATTTGAGCAGTCCAGTGCTGCTGTTGTCTAATGTCCACTAACGAACCTGAGTGTGCAGAGCACAAGCGGCGGGGGGACATCGTGCTGATTATCCTGCAGGCAGCCCGTTTTGAGGAGGGAGCCACACTTCTCTCCATGGCACAGCTCAGAGAGCATGCAAATTTAGTCTGTGGCTGAAAAAAAAGCGATTGAGCACAGATTTCAAAGTCACAGGCCCCTGATTAATGAACTGCTACTGTAGGTTTGGAGTGGCGAGTAGAAAGTTACAGTTTGATGTGCTCATAAATCAACCTGACAAGCTGGTTTCTCAGGCCTAGCTTGCACTTGTCAGCAGACTGCATCAAATATAAACATAATACAAACAAAACATGTTGAAGTAGTTAAATTGATCAGCAGGTATCCTAGACGTTGTCTTCAAGCTGCCCATTATGCAAACGTTGAGGAAGCAGTCGTGACCTCCTGAGGCTTTGTTTCTGTTTGGATTTGTGAATAGAATTTCAGACAGCCATCAACTACGGAATAGAAATTGCTCCTGTATTTCTCCGGAGGCTCTGGGCAATCCACATGACTTGCTCCATTATGCAGTCTGTTTTCCAGTGAGCGCATCAGAAGTTTCTCTTTTCCCCAAACTAGAAAGGAAAGGTCTTCCACAGCAGCTTGTCTTTCTCTGAAGTGTGACTGCCTGCTTATACCCTCCTGAGTCTTTGCATACTCCAGTTTGTCTTGAAATGCCTCACAAAATTGGAACTTATACTTCTACTCATAATAGGGCACTTCTTTGCCTTGAATGCAATGCTCGTTTTAATGTATTCCAACTAGAAGTGAGAGAGTGCTAACAGACCAGTGAAATGAAGGCTACATCCCAGTTTACTAATAGATCACTGGAGGCCGCGTTCATGGGCCACTGCGGACCAAAGTTAGTCAATTGGAAAAACAAGAGTGCCCTCAAATCACAGGAGGCCCTAAAGAGTTACACTTTTAGCATAGATGAATTTGTTATCATCTGCCATGAGCTGGGCGGTTTTGTTTTTTCAAACGGCTATTGTGTACTTTCTCTTGACCCTTTTCTTTAGTGTGTCATTGAGCATATCTTGACACATTCCCTAACACCTAATAGTTTGAATGTATATAACAGAAAATTTCAAATGATTGCACTGTCCAAGTATTCTGCAAACAGCGTTATTATTTTATAACTGAGCTTAAAGGGAAATAAGTTGATTTTACATTTTCGGCTTTCTAGCCTCCAATGCCCACTTTATTCTTTGATGCCTATTTTTCTTTCTTTATCAGCAGCAACAACAGCAGTTGGCAGCCCAGCAGCTTGTCTTCCAGCAGCAGCTCCTCCAGATGCAACAACTTCAGCAGCAGCAACATCTGCTGAACCTTCAGCGTCAGGGACTCATTTCCATCCCACCTGGCCAGTCTGCTCTTCCTGTCCAGTCTCTGCCACAAGGTATACCAATAAAACAGGATCGGGGTAATTTCTAATTCACAACTGTTTTAACCATTCCCTTTGCAGGAATGCTTTCTGCATCCTTCCATCTCAACTTTCAACAATTTCCCGTTATGACGCTTTAAAATATTTTATTATTAAAATATTATTATTCATGTTACATTTTTTTCTTGAGGCAGATAAATTTGACAGCATACTTTTATGGAAAAAGTAGCTTTTTAATGTTTTTTTTTTTTTTTTCTTAGACGTAAGATGCATATTTATTAGCCTTATGCTATGAAAACAATTTCTAATAGCAACACTATTCAAGCACCATTGCTTTTCTCTGAGGAATTACTGGAGTCTGATTTAGTGTGAATGTTACCATTTCATTTAATATAAGTGAAGAGATATAAAAAGAATGAAAAAGTGATATTAAAGTTATCCTAAACCTCACATTTTCATTTTCTAAGAAAATAAAGTGTTTGGTATTGAAAAGTACTTTGAGTCTTCAACTGATGACACTTGAATTTAGGTACATCACTTAGAATTCATTTTCTTTGCTATTCCTTCCTTTTAGATGTGTAAAGTATAAAAACAATTTTTGTAAGTTGTGAATGCAATAGTAATGAATTATGACTGACTAATAACAGTAAAGAACTTTACCAAAAAATATTTTGTCATGGTTGAAAGAAAATAGGACACGAGCTTTTGAAAAATGAATTAGCTTGGAAATAAAGACTACTTGCATTTTGAGACAAGGCAGAGACTTCACTTGCTAAGGACTCTGTGACCCACACAGCACGTGTTTCTATTTGTGTTACTGTATAGAGGTGAGCTAAATGTCTGTCATAAAAACTACATAATGTTCTGATCTTTGGCACTTTGGTCCTGCAGCGAGCATTGTTTAGACTGTGTTCATGACAGATAACCTTACTTTTAATTGGCCTTTACGCAGTATCTGGTTCCTCCACCAGATAACTGTTATGAAATCGAAGCTTCGGTAATTAGATGAGCAAGGGCAGAGTACACAGTGTAAGACAATAGTGTAACAAAAAAAAACACAACATCAAAAAGAAGCAGAAGAAGGCATGAGAAAGACGTAACCATTTAAAGCTTCAGTCACTGGAAAGCAGAGAAAAATGTGTAAGTTGTTTCCATATATTGTGTTCTGTGGAAAAACTGTAAGCATACCTAAATTTATAAAAATTGTGGCAGCAGGAAAGAGTCACAAATTAGCTATCACATCACACCTTATTATTTGGGAAGGGCAGTGAAGAGTCATGCTGATTCATGAGCTTGGACATGTGAGAGTGATAGTACTGGTTTCCTTCTGTGCAAAGTCGGATTGGGCCCAAGTGGAAAAAAAGTAATTGAAACACATCCTTTCTCTGAACACCTTCACCTCCTACAGCCTCCTCTTTTACCATCTGTTGCAAGAGGAATTCCTCAGGTTTTCTCTCTCACATTGAGCAATCTCCATAGATTTCTCTCAGCACTCCTACCAAATTGCTTTCATATTCATTAACTTCATGCAACAGTCATTCATCCACTTCTAGAAGAAAAACATAAAAATATCCTTTTTTAAATAAATAGTATAAGTTACGGCCAAAATTGATATTAAAGAAATTAATAGAATATGAAATGAATTAAAATATATTCAAATTGTTCCTTTTAAAGTAAATCTCCTGTTTGCTTTTGCCCTGTATTTGTTTTTAATAATAATGAATGCTAGTGAAATACTTCATTATTCCAATTTTGTTTTCTAGTATCTGCTGTGTATGTGGGATTCCTCTAAATGTAGAAGTGAATTGGTAGGACCTTGATGTTTGATAGGACTGATAGGAAACATTGGATATTTCCCTAGGAAGACCTCTCAGTGCCTCCAGAAAGGCCACTGAGTGCAAGGGGAGATAGAGTGATGAGAGTAAGAAGGAATATCTTTCTAGAAACATGCTGAAACAAGTTGAGAACCAAATGCACAGCTGTGCTGACTAACAGTTCTTTCAGTGGGCTTCTATTATATCTCATTTCCTTGATAGGAAGAAAAAGCACCCCATATAGTTCATAATGTAATGAAGATTAGTGCTTTTCAGATCTGTTGAAATTTTCTCCTAAACCTTAGATTTACACATAGAAAGTATCTAATCTATACTGATTACTAATTCTATCACAGATTTCCCTGTTTGGAGTTTGTGCAAGAGTAAGATAATCAATCTTTTGTTTCATTTTTCTCATAAAAATGTGACACTTTTTCTGTGGAAATGTTAAATTAAGCCATCAGAACTTATTTAAGGCAGTACACATTGGATGTGGTAAAATGTTTTTCTCCTTCCACTGTGTTACGGGATATATAATATGGTTATAGAGATATACGATATACGATTTACAGATGTGTAACACAAACATTTTTATATGTATCCACTTAGATTGCAGTTACAAGGATGACTAAAACAATGAGAGAAGCACAGGAGGATTCTTGTTTTCTAAGTTATTGGTAATAGAGTCTAGTAAAACACAAATTATTACTGACAAAGCAGGTTTTTTGCATTTGTTAGTATGAAAAGACATAACTTCCACATACAGCTGTGTGGTTTGCTCCAAGCCTAGTTACTGCCTTTAAAGGACAATGTTTTTCTCTTAATGATTAGGTACAGCAAATAAGATGTAGGATTTGTTTGAGCATTTATTTTGAGTGAGATCTTCACTAGCCTATATCCAGTGGCTCACAGTAAGTTACTTCTGTGTAATGCTATGCTAATGTTTACCTAAGTGCAAAGGTATATAAATGACAATAATTAAAAATAAAAGCTTGAATTTTGTCAGACTAGGTAGGAAAATGAAAAACAAGTTCATGGTTGAGTTTTATAAGTGTTCATTTTACTATTTATTCAAACATATAAGTAGGGTAGATAGTAGTTGGAAGAGTTAGAAAACTACTCTCAAAATTCAGGAGTTGCTGCTGTTAAAATACTGTAGAGTGAATTAGTATTGGTTCTTTTCACCATAGTTCTTCTTTTTTATCCCATCCTGGGTATCATGTTTCATCCTTTCTCTTTTAATTTAGTGTGGAGAGGGTATTTTGAGAATTATCACAATCTGTGAAACTTTAAAACTTACCTTGTTTTTACATCCAGACTAAAATACCTGTCAGCCATTTTACAGGTCTCTTGTAAAATGGAAGTTAGCCTCTTCTAGATGCCAAAACTACAAAATGGTTGTAATTTACAATTAATTATATATTCCCTTCTCAATTTGATACTTTTGAAGTGCTGACCCTTGATCCTTTTATCCTAAAGGGCAGCTGACTTTCAAGGTGTTCAAAATAAGTGATAAAATTAATCAGCCTGAGCCTAAAGAGAAATTCGTCTCTGATTTTAAAAATCATCTGTAGCTTTACACTGTGGAGAGATGGGTTCCCAGACACTTGGAAGAGAAAGAAGAGGAGGAGGAGATGACACTACATGGGAAGGGCCATTATGGCAGTCACCTCCCACTGGGTGAATTCACCCACGTTCTCAGACTGCCTCTTATTGAGCTCCTGCAGGGCCCAAAGTTTGGTGATACACGTGTATGAAAATTTTCTTACCATAAATCACAACAATATGTTTTCCCTTTGATTATTCAAACGGAGGATTTTATTCTTTGTTTTAATTTAAGTATAAACTTAGTTTATTTTTTTCAGTTGCAGGAAGAAGGAGAGAGTTTGTAGAGAATAATGTCCTATGTATATCATGCCACCTAAATGAATAGGTTACTTTTCCTTTTAGTTTGTTATTATATTTGCAAGTAACTGTTACTTACCATGCTAAAATGGGTTATTTGCAATGTTGCTGGGACGTACCTCATGTACACAGCAGTAATTACTTAACTTCATTAAACAATTACAGCTAGTATTACTATTGCTCCAGTTACCTATCTCTCTAATGCAGTAAGTTCGAGCCTACCTTTTTTCTTCCGTAAAGCCTAGCTTTTTGGCTGTACAAATATGATTTAAACTCCATTTTTAAGACTTACATTTCAGTCAGCTTTTTCACTTTGTCATTAACAGAGTTTGTCAATGAGTGTTGGTATCTAAGACAGAGAAGAAGAACACTAAAGAGTAGTCTAAAAATGAGCTCCTTCTGTAATTTAAATAAAAATGAATATCTTCCAACCAATTTGTTTCCACACTACCTCCAGAAATTATTATTTCTGTAAATTACTTGCAGTCTCTTCTTTAATAGCTTTGCATACTTCATGGCGAGACAGTTATTGAGCAGTATTAAGGAACTTACTGTCATTTTTCATATTTCTCATTGAATCCATTCTAGCAGTGTGAGTTCTTATACCTTCAAAATCAAAAGTTATCTAAGAAACAGATTTTCTAAACAGTGAATGAAGAAAGATCCTTACGTCTTTATGATGCATCTTACTTACCAAAGAAAATTATCCTTGGTTAAAAGTTTGAATGAATTTTAAATTTTTAATACTTTTCTGAAGACCAGTAAACTTCAGCTAATTCAGAAGGTTGGGACAAAAATTCAGTTCAGAGAACTTCGGTGTTTGGAATGCTTTGCATTCAAGCAGTTGAAGGTACTGTGACAGTGTCCCATCTACGAGGGATGCTCCCAAAGTAATGCTTCTTATTTTTTTTATGTTGGCCCACAGTATCAGACGTGGATGTTGGTGATATGCCAGTATAGGCTGAACCTTGCCACCAATATGCAGTTCCATTTTGTTGCTGTGTGACAGATGGTAGCAGAGGGGAGGTTTGACAAATGGTGTCTGATATGGAAATGCCTATGAAGCAAATTTGCACCATTAAAATCCTCCCTGAGGAAAAATTGCACCCACTGACATTTATCAGTATTTCTGAATGTTTGGTGAGATCAACCAGTGGATGTGAGCAAAGTGAGGCAGTGGGTGGTCAGAGTGGTGACAGAGACAGTGGGTCACCTCCACTGGTGTAGATTTTGATGAGCATAGCCTGCAAGCTCTTGTCAACTGCTGGCAAAAATGCATAGCTAATGATGATGAATGTGTTGAAAAATTATGTTCTGTAGCTGGGAATTTTCTTTATCAAGTAGTGTTACCGTGTTGTTTGTATCTCTAGTACCTTCAATGGAAATAAATAGGAGGCATTACTTTTGGAGCAACCTACATACTTTCACTTGCTAAGAAAAGATGCAAAAGATTAGCTGTGCCAGGCTCAGAAACCAGTGGGAAGTCAGATCTTTCACAAAATTTGTATGGTCTTCTACATTTAATTTAGTATTCTTCAAAAGAGAGGTGTTACTTTATAAAGTCTGGCTGTGACAGAATATGTGTATAGTTATGATGAACTCTTCATCTTTCAGTATCTTAATTTCCTGCATTAGATGCATAATACTCATGTAATATGGAGAGGGTAAGAGAACACTCCCAGCTCTTCTCCTTTGTTTTGTGAGTCGTTGGGCAGAAACATTTTTTAATGTAAGTTTCCACGACTTCGTGCAAAGATCTCAGTTCATTGCAGACAACCCTAACACAGATGTGTAAATTCAATTACAAACCATTGCAATCTGTGGCTGTGGATGAGTCCTGGAAACCACTAGTTTTCAGACTACAAGTAGAGTACAGAGCAAATTTGATCTGTATCTGCAATGATCTTGTGGCCAGATTCCAAGACAGTACTGTGCATCAGGCAGACGAGTTTGAGAAGCTCTTCAAATATTTTATGGCTAGTCATGACCCCAGGAGATGGAGTCTGCTGTCTCCTAGCCAAGCCTCTGACTTGTTTTTCATGCCAGGGATGGACAAAAAATAGTGGAGGAATTCAATAGTCCACGTTGTGTGTAATTTAATCTATGTATGGGGAATTCTGAATGTCCCAATTTTGTTACCTTTCTGCTTGTTTGTTGCCACTGAATGGCTCCAAAGAGCTGAACCAGTTACCAGTATGTGGTTCTATGCTGTAGTGGTTTTGTTCTGAATTTTGTTTATTGTCTCTTAAGACACATTTTTACATCAGAACTTTTTTTAAATATCCTGCACAGAATTGAATGAATATATAGGTGTCATTAATTAAAATGTCTTCTGCGCAAATGTTAAACGTGTTAAGAACTCATAGATTTCATTTTTGTCTGATGATTTGTTGTCTGCTTCTTCCACTCCCTACTTAAAAGTTTAAAGAAAATATTAATGTTTCTATCCTTAATATAATAAACTTTTCTGTTTTGAATAAGAGAAATTCTGAAAGTTGAGATAACTGTGGATAAATTATGTTTTCCTGTCAAGAAATGTATTATGTAGACAACAAAAATCTAATCTGCACGTGTATTCAGTTGTTTCAGCTTTTTTAGTTTTTCAAGAAGTGGTTGCAAGTTCTTTGTAGCTTTTGTTCTTGGATCCTTGTGTAGTGTTTCTAGAAGGAGCATGATGTTATTCAAATTGCTGATTTCTGATTGAGTGTTTATAATCCAAGAGAAGACAGCTGGATTACCTGGATTCTAGCTGAAGAAAAATGAATTTATGTTTTACTACACGTTGATTGTGCTGGAAAAACTACATCAGCTTTATTGTTGGCATTAATCCATTAATAACACTGAGCTCATAATATGAAACTCTTATTTTGTTGTATTAGTGGGGCTCTCTTTCGTTTTATAGCTGGCTTAAGTCCTGCTGAGATTCAGCAGTTATGGAAAGAAGTGACTGGAGTTCACAGTATGGAAGACAATGGCATTAAACATGGAGGGCTAGACCTCACTACTAACAATTCCTCCTCTACTACCTCCTCCACCACTTCCAAAGCATCACCACCAATAACTCATCATTCCATAGTGAATGGACAGTCTTCAGTTCTAAATGCAAGGCGAGACAGGTAATTCTGATATGAGATTTCAATTGTACTTATCATTTGATGTAACACTGTTGTTTAGCATCTGAAGTCACATTATTTCAACTCTCAAAATAATATTTAATGTAAGTTCTTAAGGTATCATGGAGAACAGATTTTTCAAAACTGTTTATCAATTGACTGCCACTTTCAGGCATGATGTCTAATTTTGCAGGTGCAAGTGCAATTATTGTAAGTCTTGCTACGCATGAACTTATGATACAATCAACTCAGAACAGTTTGCTTGTGGGCACTTCTGTGGCTACGTAGCTTCTTTCATAACTGAGTCAACACATTTGGCAGTCAGGCCTCTACTGTTGAATCACACTGCTGTTTTCATAGAAATTTTTGTCCACATAAATTAAATAGTAAATTATTGCATTTTCAAAAAATGTATATCCATTTTATTTTAATTAATTAGCATTTTATATTTTTATATTGAATTAGGAGACAATAATTAATCACAGGTCATACTGTGACTGTGACTATAGTTTTTAGTTGACATTTTGTTTCATTTAAAAAATGGTTCTTCTCTGATAGACCTTTGGAGTAGTACTTTTAGTTAGAATTACTTTTGTGACTGTCTCAGAGAAGCTGTTTCTTTCCTTTTCAACATGTAGTTGCCCATATCCATGCAGCAGTCCCTTGAATTGTTTTGATATTGAATTTGATTTGCATATAAGTGAAACTCTTGCAGGGGTTCTAAAAATGGCATGGAGAACAGCAGATTGTATATTAAGTAGTTAATGGCAAAAAAAACCCAAAGTGAACAACAATATTTATTAAATATATTTATTTTATTTTATTTACATTTCGGCAGAAAATTTAAATATTTTGTACTAACATTCGTACGAATTCTGACTGTCCATCTTCAGTATTTCTCTTCAGAATTGATCGCTTCTGAATAGTATATTTTTTATTTATAGGTAAATGTTACGCCAAGGTCATATGGCAGAATTAGCATATGGCGTTACACAGTCATCTTATTTTTTCATCCTTTATTAACAGTCATCTTTGGCTCTATTTCTTCTCTAATTGGAACATCATCTAGCCTTGGCAGTTGAACTATTCAATAGAACGATTAAATTTTTCTGACTGCTCTGAGCTAAATTGACCTGTTTTGACCTGTTTGTCACTGATCGTAACCTGACAGGCGCTAGCAGCCTCCAACGATTATGGCTTTTGAGATGAATCTGATGCCTTATTCTTTTGCTGCAGCTCGTCACATGAGGAGACTGGGGCCTCCCATACTCTCTATGGTCATGGAGTTTGCAAATGGCCTGGCTGTGAAAGCGTTTGTGAAGATTTTGGACAATTTTTAAAGTAGGTTGATTTTTATTCATGGGTAGAGGGTTGCTTAAGGCAAGGGAAGGAGAAAGATGGCAAGCAAAGTTTTACTGTAAATAATAACAGGGTTTTCTTATTTGTGTGTATTCCAAGCAACTGGATGACTGAGAATGTCTGCAGAGGGTCAAATTGTTATCCTCTTTCATGTTGAACACTTTTGCCATCCTTTCAATAGCGAACTGCTTAATCCTCTTACTATCCTTTACTGAAATGAAGCCTCAGAAAATTTGAACTGATGCTTTAGGTGATATACTGGATAACAGAGGTATGAGAAAGTATGAGAAACCATGTTTTAAGCTCTGACAAAGTGGGAATTAATGTATTTAGTATATTAAAAAAAACCACAAGGGACTGTGTCCATTTGACTCTCTTTTTATAATTTGTTTTTTGCTTTTACTCTTGTATGTGTACGAGGTGCTCACAAAAAACAACTGCTGTGAATAAGTGGGTTTTTCACCTTCCAGAACTGCAGTGATGTGAAAAGTTTTTGCTTTCAGTATTTGGGTTTGCCATCAATTGTCTTAATCAGATCATCGAGAAAATGAGTTACAAAGTTTTTCATCAAACTATGATGGGTTTTGGCATTTTTTTTTCCTTTTCTATTTTTTTCTCCAAAAGCAGTTGTTTGTACTGTTGAATTCATTTAAATTTTCAACAACTGCACTGATTTTCTACCTGAGTACATTATGGTCTGGTTTTGTCAGAAGAGCTATACTTGTTTTGGCATGCAATAGATCTTAATGGAAAGCTACAGATAGGCTTATATAGATGAGTAACTTCAGGGGCTGAGACTCTTATGTTGTCATGGTGCAGCTAACAGGGTGAATGAACTGTTTCATGCTTCATCAACAATTAAGTTAATTAGCTCATTTGAAATTGCACTGCTTTGTTGCCAGGATGTTGGCAGAAACATCAAAAAGATGTGTTTACAAATGGTAGACTACAGGGTATGTAACAGAAACACCTTAACAGCAGACCACAAGCACTCAGTTTCACAATAACTTTTGTAATAGAATTAGAGAAATACTTTTCATAAAGTATTTTAAATACTTTTCACAAGGTACTTTAAATGCTTTCTCATGCTATCTTTCAATTTTAAATGAAATGATTTACAGCGACTTGCAAATCTTAGCTAGTATATTTCTCTCATTTGGTATTTTTTTGTTTGTAAGTGCATTAAATGGAATGTCAAAATAATGGCTAATTATAAGAGAAAACTGTATAGGACTTAAAAGAACCTGATGTTAAAAAGAACCCTTGTATTAAAAGGAAAAGGAAATCTCCCAAATGCAATGAATCAGTCTAAGTATTATTAATACTAAGAATTTAAATTAGTTTAATTCAAGCGTGCTCCTTTTCAAGAAAAAGCTAAATTTTATAAATGTGTCTATAGTCACTAGGCTGCAGCAATGCTAATTCTATGGCCAGACTTTACAAATCCATTATGTCAGGTCTCTTGTTATAATCCATGATCACTAAAACCATTTTGATTAATGTGGTGTAGGGCTAGGTTTACAGATGCTCTTGCTTTCCTGAACCAAATAACCCTGGAAAATGTGAAAGCCACATATAACATCTTGCTAATTCTGGTGTAGAGTCAATCAGGGTTTGCAGCAGTGTCATGGCTTTTGTCCTATATGCCAGCAACAAAAAATATTTGAGAATATTCCATTATTTCTTTTTTTTATTCATTATGTCTTCTGTGCCCTTAAAACAAATAAGAAGTCATGATGTTGAATGGACGAGGTTGTTTGTGAAATGGAAGTGTTTCTTCATTTTACACTAGCGTCAAGATGGAAATCAATAGATAGGACCTTGCCTTAGATTCCTTAGTCCCTTTTCATGTCCACACTAATGCAAAATCCCCATCACAATTAAAAAACATTTTCTTTCAATTAAATATCAACTTTTAGTCCAAAGATTGACCGTTTTTCCAAACCATTAACTTTATAGGGGATGACAGGACTAATGGCTGTAGTTTTCAAGGCTTTGCTCTTAGACTAATCTCTCTTACGATGTTTTAGGTTTTCTGACTTGAAACAATATGATACCTGTGTTAAAAAAGTTAATGCAAGTATATTGTACCAAAATGAAATATTAATAAGGTACACTACTCCCGTCTAGTAGTGTGTATTTCTAGAGTATGCTTATGACAGCTTTGACGAGTACCTGGTTTATTAAGCGAACTCTTAAAGTCCCATGCTGAGAAAATGGTTTACCTAGCAGCTTGCTTCAAAAACATAAAATATTGTGCATCTGAGAAGGAAGATTAGAGAGAAGACACTAGCTTTGCTTCATGTATATAATGATAGAAAAGAATATGTGTGAAGTGATTATTAACTTACAATATATGACTTAAAGTCATTAAAGTCATTTTCACTTTCTCTTTTGTTTGTCCACTATGAACTTGTTTATATTTATAAGACAACCAGAGGACACAGCAGTTATCCAGAATTATTTTGAAATATTCAGAATAGTTGAAGCAGTTATATGTTTGCTGTGGAATAGATTTGTGTTTCAAAATATAAGCATTGGTTTCAAGAAAATGCAGCTGATCTTTATATTTCTGTACATACAGGAATACTTAATCCTGTGTCTTTTCTTGGAAATACTTCAACTCTAAAGGCAAAAATACGGTTTATATTTTATGGAGCAGTTTTCTCTCTTGACAAAAAGGGTGTTAGATTACAGTTGTTTGTGCATGCAAGATTCATTTTGTCTTTTTTTTTTTTTTTTTTTTTTGGTAAAAAAAAAACAGCTTTCGGCTTAAGAAAAACTTAAAAATGAAAAGACACTTAAGAGAAAGTAATGACATGACTAAAAGGAAGCTGACAAGAGTTTAACAAAATGCTAGATAATGAAGCAATTAGAAGGGTGCCAAAAATTCTTCCAAAAATTTATAATTGTACTGTAAAACAGATGTTGACAGAAGCTGGTCTCCAAGTGAGGAACCCAGTAGATCACTAAAAGCATTTAATAGCAGTTCTTCACACTGCTTTTACAAATGTCAGAGTGCAATAATACATGACAAAACTCGAGTGTATTTTGTCTGCAAAATTAATTATCATTCTGTTGGTCCTAAGGCGGTTTGAGTAGGAAGGATTCAACTTGTAGATCTTAAATCAAAAGATTACAATAGAGCAGTCCAGCCAGCAGAGAAGTGTTCTTTAACCTTCATGCAGCCAATGCCTGCAAATATAGCACAGTCCACAGCATGAAGATGGGTAATGTTCTCATCCATAGAGACAGGGAAGAAAAATCATGCTAGAGAAGGTAGGCCAGCTTTCCAACAGATAGTGTTTGCTGTTGAGGCAAGAGAGTGCATTTAAAGATCTACAAAGAGCAGTGACCAAGCATTGGAAGTAGGATGACAAAACAAAATTGTAAAAAGAAGAAACTTACTTAATGAATTACAAGTAATGCCATATTAAACTCGCTGTGTTTTTTCATCTTTTATCTACCAAATGATACACAGTGTCATGTTCTCTCTTTGTTAGAGTGTTGTTCATTTATTTTTTGTCTTCAACTACATAGTGTGGCTATAAAATTATGACCTCAAGAATCTTCTTTGAACTTGTCAGAATGTTGTTTCGTTTGGTGACAGTGCCACCATCTCTCCAAACTAAGGCATCTGACATAATCAGCCAAATGAATAGTGACAGCTAACATTTTGTATTTAAACTCCTGTCAATGTTTAAACATAAAAAGCTTGATGCAAAATAAATCAAACACCACTGATACGCAAGTGAAACATTTTGTTGAAACAATCCCTGACACACTCGGATTTAAAGCTGATCTCTCTTTAGCTTTTGAAACGTTGTAACTAAAAATGAATTTGAAATTCTTGTAGTTAAAATTGAATCGATAATTTGTAATATATGCACTGCGAGGTAACAAGCGAGTTTATATCTGTAAAAGCTACTTGAAAGGAGAAATACACATCAAACAAATTGAAAGGATCTCTTATTGCGCTTTTTGTCACTCTGCAATGTTTACTTAGCTGTTTTTGGAGAGGTGACTGCATGTTTACACTCTGCTGTGTGTGTAAGTCACACAGCCAGCACGCAGATCCAAGCAGTTTTTAAGAACGTCAGTCGACCACATCATTTATTCCATTTTGAAAACAAAAATCAATATACCTATAAAGTGACCCATAAATTAGAACTGGCTCACACAATGTTTGTTCAGTGCTGCCTTTCTGAAGGCACCCTTTGCATTTTTTCTTCACCTCTCTGTTTGAACTGCAGTCACAGTAAGAGGCTCATTAGGGGACATTAGGGACTGGAGCTAACCAGAATTCCAGAGCTTGCTTTGCTCTTATTAATGCATAGTAGAGTAGAATGCATTTAAATATTTCATAGGCATTCAGTAATTTGTGTGTAATCGCCTTGTTAGCAGACCAGTAGAAGTAGAACAGGTCTGTGAAATGGTGTTAGTGATTGCATGGGTAATTTACAGACCTTTGCCATCAGAAAGAGCATTATTGGTGACTAGAATGGAGCTGTGAAATAGAACTAGCAATAAGTAAAAAAAAAAACTTAATAAAGGTTTTGTAACAAGCATCTTCAGGGATAACAACCCACTTGGTCCTTTTGAAGCAGCTACAGTTTATGACATATGCAATATATCAAATGCATAAGATAGTATTATGAAGCATTCATATGAAAAGGGTATTTGCAACATTAGTTCCAACTTCCTGCGAGGGACATGATTAAATGATTAATGAAATGTCCTTTTGCATATGCATTTCGAAACAGCAATTAGGCACTGACTGAGAAAATCCACCAATCCTCTCATTTTTCAGTATTATCTCATTCTTGATTTATAAATCATAGAGAATTTTTAACAGCAATATGTAGTACCTGAGACAGTTATAAAAGCATAAAAGAGAATAATTTGAGTATAAAATAATCATAAGTACATAAATTCATAATTTAATGTTAATACCGAGCCTATTTATTTAGTCACGTTGCGTTGTATTTTTATCTGACACTATTTCTGTACTTTGATTGGCATAATTAAGTAGGGGGAATGAATAGGCACTACTATTTTACATATCACTGGTAAACAATAGCGAGGAAAGGGAGATGTGGCAGAGGTATGTATGTGTTTTTCAAGTTCTCAGTAATCCACTGGAGGCTGTTCTATAAATGATCATTGAAGGGCTGCAAGCTAGCCTATAATTACAGGAAAGAAAGTGGCAGCTCTGGCATTTCATAACTATGTGTCCTCGAAAAGTGCTTTGTGAGTTTGTCACCAATGATAATTTAGATAGAGGCTCATTACTGAACATCACAACACTTTAAAAACCTTTCGCCTTCATACAGGAGAATAAAGGACTATTTTAATGGCAAGGTTCTTTTGTGTTCCACTGAAAAATTCAATCAAGACAAAACCTCATTGACTATTATTGTAGTCTGCAGTCTCTGGTCTAATAAAAGCAGCATAGATAAATTGAATGGGTTTCTAAGACTTGAGCGTATCAATGCAAACACTCTGCACTTTTTTCGCTCTTTAAATATACAGTGATGGAGTATCACTAAAATGTAAACAAGTATAAAAACCTTTCTTACCTAAGTGAGCTAATGCAAGACAATCAGAAGTGCCAAACTGTCATGTGAATTCCCTTACTGTCTTGCACTTTAGTATTTCTCAGTGCGTTGACACATGAACGCACAAACATAGGAGACGGATGTGTGTTGTACCTCTGGTAGCTACTGACGGGACCACACGCTTCATTTTACTCTTGCATTTTAAGAGGTAAAGGTAATAATATTGGTATAAATTCTTCAGGATAAAAATTATTACCCTGGTACTTACTTCTGTGAATGCACTGTTTTTATTTCTCAGAGGTAAATCTGTCACATTTCTTAAAAAATGAATTTAAATAGTGTAATTAGAAAGAGTAAAGGGCATAATTGGCAGTGACACTTTGAAGCTGTGAAGATTTTTTTCCAACGTTTTTAAAGAATTTTTGGTTGAATTTTATAACAGAAAACAATCAACTTCCAGAAAAATATTCTCTCCTTTTAAAAACGTGTGACTGAATTTTAGTGCTTATTGAAGGCAGGCTTCTAATAGCTCTGGCTGGAACTGAGCGAGGCACAGATGGATTCTGTGTGTGTTGCTCCATGTAACTCTGCCTGTGCACCTCATGCTGACCTATAGAACTTTGCTATTTTAGTCCTGGGCTGCTATGGAGAGGGACTGACAAGAGTGCTGAGTTGTATAGAGGTTAATTGATACAGGTAAATGTCCACTAGAATCTTTGTTGAAACTATCTCTCTTCTCTCTCTAATGGTGTAATGGTGTATTATCTTTTGCTTTGCAGAGTCTGAATCTGTTTGCAAAAAAGTAGTAAAAACTTTGGGTTTTATTCCAGGGCATTCCTAGGGTATATAAATCCCTATCTCCTTTAAAACACGCTGCACTGTTTCTTGTCAATAATACATTAATTCCAGTCTGCTTTACAATGCTTTGTGTAGTTCATAATTTGCCTTGTTACTTCCTAATACACTGCAAATATAATCAGGAGAAAATCCTGTTTCTTTCAACAACCGAATAAGCAGCAAAATAATGGAAGAGGCTCTGTATGTGTTGCACAGCCTGCTTCACATTTTCAAACCAGTAACTCATCCCTTCAGGAACACTTTCCCGTCCTCCAAAATGTTTCCTCCCCTTAAAAAAATAACCAGTGTTTTTCTCAATTGTAAATCAAGTTAACACGAGATTAGTAAAGGATGCGGACAAGATAGACGATTGGGAATTTGTTGATGAAGTATGAAAGCTGACCAGCACAACTTTCACATAATTTACAAGTCAGATCAAGAAACAACAACAACAACAAAAAAAAAAAAAACCACTTGGGAATGGTTCCCAGCCTTCTGGAGGAAAGAATGTGTGTCTATTTTGGCAGATCGTAGTATACTGGGCCCTAAAACTACAGCAACCTTATATAGAGAAAAGTTATTTTAGAGGTTTTTAAAAAATGCATTAGAAGTTGGTTTTCTTTCCCTGCATTGCCTGTACATGCATGAGATAAACCCACTAGCCCACAAACAAACAAACAAACAAACAAAAAAAAACTCAGAGAAAAATAATACTGAGAACAATTTTTACACTCTTAATGTTTCTACAAAATAACTTTTCTCCAAAATGCTCAGCAGAAGCAGCCACATGATGTGAAAGTATGGCATAAGGGTGCATATCTCTCCCACTTTCTGAAGATGACTGTTAACTCTCAAGGAACAGACTGCAGCCTGCTGAGCTACCATGTAATCAGAGCAAAATTACCCTGCACCAGACTTTATTCTCCCTCACTGCATCTTGCTGTTATATTTAAAGTTTAAAGTTCCTCAGGGCAAGGACTGTGTCTGTGTCTATTTTGTAAGGTGTTAGGCAAACATATGGTGTTGCAATAACTAATAAATAATCATGAGAAGACAACACCCTCAGACTCTGGCCAGGAGCTCCTACACCATTACTTACTGTCACAAGTTCTGTGCACACACATGTGGAAACACGGTGATGTGCACTGCTGCTAGTGGTGATGATACATAGGTAAAATCTGTCTCCAGTTCTCTTTCCAACAACCGTGTATCCAATTAACTGAAAACAGTGAACAATTGTATTAGTACGCCACACACTGTCATGTGTAACTGAGGGAGTAAAATTATTTTGAGTCAGAAATTCAGAACACAAGTGAAAGGTACATTCTGAGCAGTTAGCTGCTGTTTGCACAGATTGTGCAGTTTTGCACAAGTTAATGAGGTGGGTTTCACTGAAAATAAAAAACTTTAGGTTTTATGTCACACACAGTGGAGATGCATTGTCATTGGTGATGCTTTAACATAAACTGCCAAGCAAGCATACTGGTAAACAACTTTATAATAAAAGAATGAGCAAAAACTTTCCTAATTACTTGCATCTTCCCCAGCTGTTCCTCTTGCATGGACAACAGAACTTGACTGTCTCATTTGACTCCCCCACAGACCCCATCCTTGTGCCCTAAACTCTGATGTCATTATTTAAATTGAAGATACAAATCACAGAAAAAAAAGTAAGATATCTGACTGCCCTATTTTTTCACTTTTTCTGAGAAACACATTCTTCAGATAGATCAACAATTAAATAATTAAATACTTCTGTAAATAATTCTGCTAAAAAAGGAAAAAGGAGAAACTTGAGGGTGGCTCTGAACATAATGCCTCCCATGATATTATGTTTGCCCACTACATCAGATGCAGATGGTGGTGGTACGGCAGTAGAGGTTGAACCTTCCTGCCAATATCCCCTTACATGTTGTTGCCATCTGACAGATGGCAGCAGAGGGGCAGTCTGACATATTGATGTCTGACATTGAAGTGCATATAGAGCAAAGTTGTGTTCATTGAATTCCTCAGTTCCTTAAGGCAGCAGTGACACTGGGTGCAGGTTATTGCGCTGGTGCAGATTATTACAAGCGTGGAATGCAGGCTCTTGTTCATTGCTGACAAAGATGCAAAGCTAGTGGTGCTATGTTCAAAAATAGGGTTTGTAGCCAAGAATTTGTTCTATCAAGTAGTGTTGTTGTGCTCCTTGTAGCTGTTGTAGTTTCCATGGAAATAAATAGGCATTACTTTTGGAGCAACTTATGTGTATTTCTTCGTGGTACAAATAGCATATAGTTCCTGTAGCTGCAAAACCATTGGTGAATGCACAGAACTTACCTCTTCTTGCAAACTGAAGAAGCCAATAAATCCACATTCAGAGGTAAAACTCCTTTGCTCCCTTAATCCTGATCCTTAAGTTTTCTCACAGGAGAACAGCAAACCCACTGTTAAAGCTCCATGAGGGGTTTCTTTGATCCTGAAAGAGAACAAACAGAAATCACTGTCCTTTAGGAAAAAAAGAAAACAAAACAAAACAAAAAAAAAAACCAAAAAAAAAACCAGGACTGAATGAGCTCTGTAAAGAAGTATATACCCCATGGAATCCTATGAGACAGTCATTCAGGTGTGGACTGTACTTTATATACAGGTACCCACTCCCCGTGGTTCTCCTTCCCTGCTGCAATGTGGGGTTTTTTTGCTAAGCTGGCACGATTGCGTAGCCTGAATCTCCCCCAGGAAGCTTGCTACGTGTGTAGGGTGTGTAGTTGCTCCTTCACATGCCTTTACATTGCGCACCATTCCTCAGATCGTGGATAACTGCCATGATCTTCAGAGGCTCCTTCCAGAACCTGCAGTGAAAGTCAGTGATGCTCCCCTGTTGTCTCTGTCATTCCCGGCTCTGTTCTGGGAAGGGGAGAGGACGTTCTGTTGTTGCTTATGCTTTAATGATTGAAGAAGATCAGATGGAGAAATCTAAACAATTCTACATTAATTCATGGTAGTTCAAGCAGCCTAAAAGCAATTATATCTTTTGAAGAATCATTTATAGGGTGGCTGTTTCTCTGCACCAGGAACAGCTCAGTGACAACCAAATGCTGACAACCAGTTATGTCGGCTTTTAGATGGCTTCTGTGATCTGGGAGATCGGAACTGGGCATCTGGCAGTCATCATGGAGAAAGTTTGTGCAATGAAATAATGAAATAAATGAAATAATCAGTTTTGTACTTTGTATTGTTGTATCTAAGGCATGTTCTAACTAGATCTTTTTGCATAACTCCCATTGAAACTAATGGAAGCCATATGCACAGGAGAGAAAAATGGGCTCATAAAGAAATTTTCCTGATCTTAACACTGTCTTATTAGTGTTCTCTTTCTTCCCTAGGCACCTTAACAATGAACATGCGTTGGATGACAGAAGCACTGCTCAGTGTCGG
Source organism: Tympanuchus pallidicinctus (assembly GCF_026119805.1). Lineage (NCBI taxonomy): Eukaryota > Metazoa > Chordata > Aves > Galliformes > Phasianidae > Tympanuchus > Tympanuchus pallidicinctus. The sequence goes on from NW_026294802.1 coordinate 38,080,814, forward strand.
GTGCAAATGCAAGTGGTTCAGCAGTTAGAAATACAGGTTTGTTACAGGAGTGTATTTATTATTTATTTACTATTAATCTAGACTAACTTGAAAACATTTGCCTTAATAATTGTGGCTTAAAGCTGTTTGTTTCTTGCATGAAATTTGTGGATATTCATGAATGCGCGTTTTTTTACTTTAAGATTTTTTCACCTTATAAATTATGCAATAATTATCTAACATCAGCATTGTCTACAGTATTTTGCTTGAACTAAGACCCTAATGCCATTCATCATGAACGAAAAATACTGTCCCTGCAGCAGGGACTGGATCCAAGTTCTCTTCTCTCCTTGAAATGCTGGCTCAGGACCCCTTCTGCCCCTTCGGTCCCAGTGCGCATCTGTGCTGTGCTGCCAGACAGAGGAGCAGCAGAGCTCCCTGCCCAATGGAGGGTGTTTTTTCTGGAAGCAGATGGTAACGTCAGACCCACTCAAGGAGTTCTCTGGGGAGGTTTGTCCCCAAGCAGCTCCATGGCTGGAACTGTGGCACTCAGGTGACCTGATCAAACTTCAACTGTTAGAGCTCACGGCATATTTGTGATGTTCCATCTGTTTTTCTGAAGGAGCACCAAGTACCTTGTACTTGTATAAGTACTACTCCTGGTAACTGAAACAACGCTTACATGGTGCTGAGGCTTGGCACCCCAGAATGACCATGCAGGATGCTCATATGGTGTGGTTCTGTGCAGGAGGGCACTCCTCAGAATTCCAGCCTGTCTTGGAAGAGTTCAAGGGGGCCTAAGGACTGCAGGGAAGAGCTGAGATCGTTTTTCCAGTTTGTGGAAATACCTGGGAAAAAAAAGACAAGTGCCTTGAGGCTTTCTTGCTTTACAGTGTATGTTGCCTCATTGTTTTTGTGCATGCAAGAATACTTGTTCTCCTTTCAGCCAAGGCCAACAATTCCATTCTCTCGTATTTTAATACTGGAAACCCAGTGCAATGAGGGGAAAGTGAAACAATGTCATTTATTGTCATTTGTCTTGAAGTGGAAGTTTTATAAACCAAGGCAAAACCATAGTTTCTTTTATAAGATTTACAGGACAGCGTTAACTTACTTTTCTGTCATGAATTTACATCATGGCAAATAGCCTATCTCTAAAACAGCACGCTCATAGTATAAAGCTGAAGGAGAAACCTTTTTCCCACTCTCTGCCTCAAGTAGTCTTTTAATTAAAGTTGCACTGACCAAATTTTAGCCTGTACACCCAGAGTATCTGCAGTTATACAGATAGCTTCCCATGGTTTTGAATTACTTGCAGGCTGGTTTGCTTCATCCAATCTCAGTCTATAGGTGTACCTCTTGAGCTGAAATCGTGCAAGAAAGTATTATAGAAGTCTGGAAAGAGTCAGTGCTAAGCGCCAAGTGATTGAAGTTTCAAGTTAATGCTGTAATCGGTTCGCATATATCCAAAGCCAGCATCACAAGAATACAACTTCGAGCATTTCCTCTTCATGTGAAAAAAAATGATTCTTTTCATGTTGTACAATACATTTTCCTCTTTTAGGTTCCGATAGAACAAGTAACATATTATAAACACTTCTTCTTGTTTCTTTTTTATTATTTTTATTAAATAATTGGAGTCTGAAAGTGCAAACATTCGTATAGCATAGGAAAACAGAATCAGTTAGGAAAAGGTGTAGGTTTAAGTAATGTGATGTCTTCTAAAGGCAGCATAAGGGCTCCTGAAGAAGTGTTTACCATTTAGAAAGGGTATTCTGTAACGTAACAGCACAACTGAAGATTTAGCTTGCAGTGTGACCAATTATGCCATTTCTTGCTTTGTCTGACTGATAGAGAAGTAGGGTCCATCAGTTGTAATGAGACTCAGCGCAGTGTAGATGCCGACTCGGTGGCAGAGTTCAGCATTTCACACTGCCTGGTCTCTGTCACTCTATTGAATTAGATTGATGATGGCAGATTGCAGGGGGCACTAACTGGACCTCAGTGGGAAAGGATGAAGTGTGGAGACAATCCTGGCAGGCTCTGTGCTTTGAGGACCCTTCACCCCTTCACAGCTGCTGGCACTAGTCCATAGCTAACAGTGTCCACAGGACTTTAAAGAGACACTATGGGCCTTCTAATTTATGGTCTTACTAACTTGTTACTGTCGAGGCTACTGTGACCTCAATTCTCTTATTGACAAAAAGATGAAGTGTTATTTGTTTTCTCTGACCTTTTAGCATATGAAAGGCTGTAAAAGTTGTGGGTTTTTTGTTTTTTTTTTCCAAGTCCCAAAGTTGCATTTCCTCCCAGATAAGTTTCTACTGACATAGCCTTTTATATGCAGGAATCATTACACTGAGACAAGCTCAATGATAAGATGTATCACTGCAATAAAATAGCTGTATCAGTCATTTCTAAAATGTTTCTGATCTCACTCTTTTTTAACAGCTTTCTAAAGAACGCGAACGTCTTCAAGCAATGATGACCCACTTGCACATGCGACCCTCGGAGCCCAAGCCATCTCCAAAACCTGTAAGTGCATATTGCTTTATAAACAGTAAATAGGTCTACAAATGTAGCAGACTAAGAAAATGAACAATTTAGTGACAGTTGGAAAACAATGAGTGTGATGAAAAATACAGCAATAAAATGAAAGTAAAATGCAATAGCTTGTCAAATTGTATGTTTCTTTAAAAGTAATGCTATCTTTTACAAAATCTATCCAATCTACGCCATAGGTGACACTAAACAAA
>NW_026294802.1:38093548-38116048 GCF_026119805.1 Tympanuchus pallidicinctus
AAAGGAACCATACATTGTGTGGAAGGGCATAGGGGTTAAGCGTAATTCAAAGTCAGATAATGATGTAAAACTAGAAAAGTGCTATGAATTTCAGAGCATAGTTAATAATGGAAAATAATGAAACCTGTGTAAGAGAAATAGTAAACCAGAAATGGAGATTCTGTTATAATCTGAATATAAAAATAGCTGGAAAATGCACAAAATCCTCCTGACCTCCTCTACAGCTACCAAAAATGAGCTGCTTTGTGTGTGTACATTTGTAAATGAGTGAACATTTAAAGGTGGTTTCTACGTCTGAGAACTGAGAATTTTATTTTTATTCTTCATTTTGCTAGGCTGCACTGGCAGAGAGTAGTTTACCATTGCTTAGTAACCCAGGATTGATAAATAACGCATCCAGTGGCTTACTTCAGGCAGTCCATGAAGATCTCAATGGTTCGCTGGATCACATTGACAGTAATGGAAACAGCAGCCCGGGCTGCTCTCCTCAGCCTCACATGTAAGTGTGGTTAGTGTTCTTCCAAGAAAAGAATGCCTTAGTCTAAGACCCAATAATATTTAAAAGTGCTTTGAAATGAGGGTAAGTGAAACATCTGGAACTGAATGTTTGAAACTAAACATTTATATTAAAGCATTTAAGTTGATACTTCTTCATTTGCTCTGTAGTAAGATGGGTTTTAAGCTTTTCTGTTTGTTTTTCAAACCTCTTCAACTTGCTTGCAAGCACTGTATGTGGTGGAAAGCTGGGCTCTGTTGTCGTTTTTGCAGCTTGGTTTTTAAAGTACAGTCGGAACGTGCATGTCGGCATCAGTTGTAATTTTTAACTGTGAGTCTCTAAACCATTTATGAACTGTAGTGGAGATATTGCCCATTTACATAAACCGTAAAATGCAAAGTTTAACTGTTGCCCACAGTTTACATAGAAGCCAGTAAAGTGTAACTTTTTGTCTGTCTTATAAATCAGTGTAATTACATATTCAAGTTTAATTACTGGTGCGTCTGTATTGGCAAGGTTTATATGTTATATTTTATGCAAGACTACGATTCCTATTAATATTTAGCAGCTAACTATATCATTAATTACTCTAAAATCTTTCCCCTACCATCTTTTTAATGGAGCTGAGAGAGTGGAAGTATTAAAAATTGATGTATTGTGGATTTCAGAAATGTGTCTGAAGCTTTAGAAATGCCTGGCCTTAATCAGTGGTGTCAAACGTGGCAGTTTCTTGTTTACTAAATAGTAAAACATGTATCTTGGAGGTATTGTTTCCCAGGTTATTTATATAATAATTAGCAGTGTGATATGTAAGTAGACTTAGGTTCAAGCTTCATGTAGGATGATTTTTAATGCATGCATACAGTTATGGTCTGTTCTTAAAGAAGCTGATCTGATTTGCCTTTTTTCATTCCGTTTTCTCTCACCCATTTTTAATGTTGATTTTAATTTCTGGAATGGGATATTTAGAAGTAACAGTAATTGAGACCAAACTCTCCTTTTACTCACTCTCTGATGCGTGGAGAAACCATTTTGATCTGACCTTTTTTAAGGGAAGCATATTGCTGAGCTTTTCTTCTTTTGTTTGGCATGTTAATATATCTGTGATCATATAGAGGTGTTTATTGTCAAGCATTTAATTGTTCTATTGCGCATTTATTCTATTGGCTTTTGAAAATAATACACTGTGAACATTAATGTATTTTATCAGGTTCCAAACCATTGCTTTTTCAAAATGGAAAAATTTGTCTTTTGGAAGTGTCTTTAGATGTATTAAATAATCCAAAAGAAGTAATAAAACTTGAAGTAGAAAGAACATGAATATATGCTCTTGAGAGTAACACTACTCTAAAACAAGTAAAGTGAGCAATCAGACAAAAGTTTTTATATCCCATGCTTTATGCTATCAACCATGCAGTGGGTAGCTTGAGGCCTTTTACTTTTAGCAGTTCTCCTGAGTATGCTAATGCTCTCTTCCTGTATAAAATGCCAAGACAATAAAACTTTAAAGAGCAAACAAGAGTTAGATCATGTGTGTTAAAAACAGCTATTTTACAGAGAAGAATGACACTTGCTATTAAAGTTGTTTTGTAAGTGTTTGGCAGAGATGTTTACATATCATGTGTTCTGTCTGGCATTCCTCTGGATAAACTGAGATATCTATGCATATGATTATGTAGATATGGCTGCATTTATAGCTGTGTTTATAGCTAAAATACTGCATATTGTAGCAATTCTTGCCTATGAAAAAAGCAAATAACTTGAGTTACACCCCAACTCAAGCTTTTGCTTTCCTCTCTCATTTCTGTGATATGTCATTTGTCAAAACTGGCAATTTCAGGACTTGCTGTAATGACTCTTTCAAAAATTATGTCTACATGTTGCTTAGTTCTTGATAGATTGAAGGAAGAGAATGCAAATGTACCAAGGTACCACTGGAGAAGGAAGCTATCCTCCTTAGAATTCACTGTACTGAATACACTGATACCACATAAATATGTGGCAATGGAACTTACTTATCGTGGTACATTTATATTATTATTTTTGTAGGATGTATTTTTTTTAATAATAAAGATTGCACGTGCGTGTGCAATAGACAGTATTTGCATGCTGCAAACATGACAACACTATCAAAGAAATTCATTTCTGTTGCTGTAATCCCATAGCTACTTGCTGTAGGTGGGGAAATTCTTCCAATCTTTGAATTTGTACCTGGTTCTTCATCTGGTTTGCAAAAACAGCTTAGTGAGAGTAGTTATAGCAATCATCTTTCCATCTGTGGGTGGATGTCTTAATAAAGGTGAGTGAATCTTCTTTCTTAGAAGATAGTTCCTGATCATTGGCAGAGAAAGACAGTAGGAATACAAACTCAGCTAAATGTTTAACATCTGAATGATTGAGGGTAGTGAATCCCAGTCAGTGTATTTAGGGCAGTGATACTTGAAAAGCTTTCCAGTTTTTGCCTTGGGTAGTTATATATAATATGTTCCATTTTTGAACAGTTAAAAATACTGAGTAGATCTAAGTTTTAGGTGATCATTGTAACTATGGCTTGGTAATTAGAATATCTTGTGAGTTAGTAATTACATACAGCATCTGAAATTTTCTGCTGCATGACTCGCAGTTTGCATTTCCAGTCTGATGAAAGTTTATAATTCCGTGGTACAGTTTGCAGCATACCACTGGTCTCAAAGAATAGAATCTCAAATTCTAGATTTAATTTCTGTGTTGCATTAAAAATACAAGTTTTGTCTTTGATTAATCTTCAAATCTAATTCCTGACAGCTCAATGTTAGGTGGACATCAAGTATTCCCTTCTTCACTGAGGAAGTATGTTACTTACTGTGAACACAGACTGTTCAAAATTCCAGTTTTCTCTAATACTAGCTGTCAGCAATCAATTTTGAACAATTTTTGTTAAAATCAATACTTAATGCCATTTTTTGCTTCATTTTTGGAGCATGGATCAGGGTGGCAGAGTACTAAAAGAGCATCTAGAGTATCTCCAGTCCACACATTCATATTTTGGCAAGTGCATACAGGTGCAATTTCTTTTCACTACACTTCACAATTAAAAACAATTTAAAAAAAATAAATAAATAAAAAATGGGAACTGCAAAGGAAAAAAAAAGAAATTAGTCGTTAGAAAACTTGGAAAATTTTACACTGAGAAAATGTGGCCTCAAGGTAGAGAACAATTATGTTATTGTCATATAATTATATCGCTCTGTTAAAACTCACTGTAGCTCATTCAGTAAGGTGTGGGAGGAGTTAGCAAAGGAGTTAAGGAAGAAAAATATCCTACCGATGAGGTTCTGTGGTAGAGGCCTGTTTCCACGCTGTATAAGGGTGTAGACTGATGACAGTGCAACTGACCTCTTATTCTCAACTGAATTGCAAAAATAATATCTTATTTTAACAGCAAATTCCAGAATTGTAGAGATGGTTGATTTTATTTTCTTAATGTACTTAAAATGTACAGTGAAAAGCAAAGATAAGTCCTAGAAGAGTTACTTCTTACAATGGAAGTTCATATAAACTCACCTTGCATGAGACTCTATATTCATTTACTGAAATCTGTAGGACTGGAATTGTTTTGAAGCCAAATGTCCCATCGTCTTTAAAGCTGTTTTTAGAAAACATTGTGTCAGGTTGTGAGAAATGAGAATTATTGTCCAAATGAACAAGAGTAAGAGTCAATCTGAGATGAATTAGAAAATGAACTTATCCAGTGTTGTGTTGGAGCGCATCCAGAGGAGGACCACAAAAATGATCCAAGGGATGGAACACTTCTCCTACAAGTGCAAGATGACTGGGGCTCAGCCTGGAGAAGAGAGGGCTGTGAGGTAGCCTGATAGTGGTCTTGCAGTGTCTAAAAGGGAGCTACAGGAAAGAAGGGAACAGAGTCTTTAGCAGGATCTATGGCTGCTCAAGCTTACAAAGAGTAGATATAGGTTGTATATAAGGAAAAAGCCTTTTACGGTGATGGTGGTGAGGCATTGGAGCAGGTTGTCCAGAGATGTAGTTGATGCCCTGTCCCTAGAGACTTTCAAGGCAAGGCTGGGTCAAGGCCCTGGGCAACCTGATTTACCTGTGCATGTCCCCATTCATTTCAGAGTTGGACTAGATGACTTTTAAAGGTCCCTTTTAACTCTAAGGATTCCGTGATTCTATGATCCCCAGTTCTGTGTATGAAGTGATGAGTTCCAGCCATCTGTGGTTTCAGTTACCTTTTTCTTTGTATTTTGTGGTCATTCCCAACTCTTCTCCTTTACCTTTCCCACTCCTGCCCTTACTAGATCGTTTCTCTTTGCTGTTCTATCTGCATAATCATCAAACTTTCTTTTTTTTTCTTCAAACTTTTTTATCTTTAAATTTTATTCCCAGAGGCAAATATGATTATTCTGCTGTAAGATCATTCACTTTTGAGGTGCTTCAGTTTGAAAGCATTCCATTGTCAGGTCGTTCCCATATCTGATTATTCCAGTCCCCCACTGTTAAGCTTTCACACCACTTACAGTAGGTTACCTATCATTCCAGTTTTAATCCCTTTCATTCCCTTGTTTCTTTAACTTCATAATGTTCCAGTCCCCTGTCTTTCCTTTTCCTTTTTTTTTTTTTTTGGTTTTCATCACATTATCCCATTTCATGATTTCTTTGCATTTACCTTGGAGGCTTGTTCTGTTCTAGGAGACTGCTATGATCCAACTCTCTTGTTCATTGTGCAAGACTTACACTTCTTACCTAAGTCAAGAAAATAAACTCTCAAAACACATCAATTAAAAGGGGTATAATAAGCATTTTTAAGTGAGAAGCATGTTATTGAACCAATGAATGTAGTAGCAATTGCAGCATTTCCAGGTATCTTTGTTCATCAAAAATATTTCACCTGACCACGTGATATTTTAATACCTGCTTAATTTAATTTCAGACATTTTTATTCATAAATCTTAAGAAATAAAGGTGATAGACAAAAAGACTTTGACAGCGATTGATTTTTATTCTTATGTGGAAAGTGCAAAAGCTAAGAAGCATTGGATCTTAAAGGTTACAGCTTTTGTCTGAGCATCTTCCCATTGAAAGAGGCTCCATTGTGAGAATAATTTTGCCTTAGTGCTAGAAAGCAACCCAAAGTGACAGGCTAGAGCAGCAAAACAGCACATTATTATCTTGTTTTATTACTGTTTTGTTGGCTTTTTGTTTTTGTTTGATATTTACTGATTTTATGGATCATACATACTGAACTCTTTACTTGTGACTGTGCCTCCCAGTAATTCATACAGAGCCAATCACGCGTAGGTGCTACTGGAAATATAAACAGTGGTGTTCAGATTCACAGTATTTTTTGCTATTCCTATGGACATAGGTTTTCACTTGAATGTTTCCTAAATATTTATTTTCTGCTTTTTTTTTTAATTTTACATTACTTTTCAATCCCTTTTTGCTTTACATTTTGTTTCAGCTCATCAGTTTTCGTACATTTCAGTACCAATGTTCCAGTAATTTATCATTTCCTCCTTAGCTTCTTAAATGTTACATGTCTTACTTTGGATCAGTAGTCACTATTTCTTCTTTACATTATTCCAACCTCAATTGTTGCACTTTCACAGTTCATTCCCAATGCTCGTGACAAAAAGATCACTCCAGAGATACAGTGCCTTCAACTGAAAAGTGTCAGATCCCTATAGCATGTCTTGTAGAAGTTGGTAGGCTCCGGTGGGGTTTCACAGACTCTTTGGAAGCTGTCACTGCTGAAAACTGTGGCACTGCTGTCATGAATTCTTGGCATATGGATGGGCAACGTATTTATGCTTTTTACATAACGAATGTGCATAAGAAAAGGCAGTACCTTAAACACTGCTGCAGCTGTTAAAAATGTACAGTTGGCCATGAAGTTTCTCACTGATGTGGTTGTGTGACAATCTTGAATTTAGTTCATAAGAGATTCCTGCCTTTGTACAATGTAAAAGCTGAGATGGTAGTGCCATTTACATGCCATTTTACAAATATACTGTTTAGTTTTTAATTTTATCCATTTTCTATTGTTGCATTTGGATTTAGAATAACTAACATTATAAGCCAAAGTTTTCTTGGACTTTCTAGGTAGTTTTTTCAGACGTGTCCAAACTGTCTTTGCATTTAAATATCATGTAAACAGACAAATAGAAACATACAGTTGTATCCAGTTGGTAATGTTTATATCAGTTCAGCAGAGGTTTAAATATTGATCCATAAAGTCAAGCAAAGATTCACTGAAAAATCAAGAATGTTACGCTGGATAATAGTTATTATTTGACTATTATTTAGTCTTTAGCATTTGTAGAAAACTGTTAACACAAATGTTAGGACTAAAAATTTATATACAGTTTTTTTGTTTGATTGTTTTTTATAAGGAGTTTATGGAAAATCTTCATCTCCGTGCGAAATCCTATGTAGAACCAATTGAAGTAAGCAAATCTCAAAATGGTGTAAGGCCTGATTATACCTAGTGAAGTCCATATACAAAGGCAGACTTCACAATATTCTGGCAAACTGCAGTTGGCAAAATATGATTTTGCTATCCAACAGTAGGCTGTGATTTAAAAAGTGCTGGAAATACATTTATGTAGTGTGGACCCCTATGTAGCCTCTGTTAGGCTTATAGTTGTACTATTCCTCAGGTTTTTAACTGTGTTCTCTAACTTTAAAGTCTTTCTTAAATTAGGCTGAACAAATTCAGTGGTCTTCATCTTTCACCAAGACTAAGTTTATTTTTTTCACTGTACCCATTAATGGCAGTATAATGACGTTGCAGAACCTCTCATTAACCTTTTTCAAAGACATCCATAAGCTTACGGTTGAGTTGGATAAGGAGAAGTGTATCTTTGATACAGTATTATGTTGTGAGAGTAGTACTCTTAGGATCTTTCGGCAAATAGACTTTTTTTTGTTCCCTCCCTGTTTCCCATCTTTTCTTCATTCCTTGCAAATTTGGCATTATCAGACATCACACAGAGATGAAAAATGTCCTCTGAGCTTTTTATCTTTTGTTCTAAGAACACAGGAAATAAGACTCATGTTGTATACAGCCATGTGTACACAATTTCTCTCGTACTTCATCTCAAATTTGAAAGCCATTGCAGAACTTCATTCCTTTGATGACTGTAAGCCATATTTGCATTTGCAGACTAAATATATTTGGATTTAGTTTAACTGATGCATGATCTAGCTCATGAAGTCATCTCACTCTTCCTGTTTATTGTTAAAATGTGTTAGAGCAAGCACGCTGTGAACTTCGAGTCTTTGTTTTGGTAGGCAATGCATTCTGACATGGTAGGCTGTCCATTTTCCTCATTCTACTAGTGGCTGTTCTGTAAAACTGGTTCTGTTTTCATGCACAGATAGTAACAGACTTGTTTAAAGTATTCCAGGCATAGTTATTTACAGTGAAACATTACAATATTTTCTTACATCATTATGGGAAAAAAAAACATACTGACTTTTTAGCTAGTAATAGAATTGTTTAATTTTGAAAAATATCTTCAGATGTAGTTTGAATAGAAGCTGTATGTTATATTGCTGTTATGCCACTGTCCTTGTTTGGAATTGCATCTAGCTTTGTTTTGAGAAGTGTTCGACACAGTGCCAGTTGGCGTTAGACTGACCTTATGGTTTCACATGCTTATAGTGAAACTATGACTGGTAAGTGTGAAATTATCTTGAGATGAGACTGTGTGGGCTTATTTATTTATGTAATAATGAAAGAAATGGTTATGCTTTTGTACCCATCTGGTATTTCTGGAATTGCAATCAAAAATGTATATAATTTTATTTTGTAGATATCTACAGATGTAGCGATGAACAAGATATTGCACTGTATATGAGTTCATTAAGTGGAGAATGTTCCAGCAGATTCCACTGTGAAGCAGGAGTCTGCATTAAGTGCAGGCCAAAGTATGATGCTAAGAGGCAGGATATCTCAAATATCTCCTAGTTAGCTCAGTCTACAGCCATAATGTATTTGTTTCTTCTTGCTGAGAACATGTGGATATAAGATATTCTTCAAGTGTGTTTCTCTTCACATCCAAACATTAAATTCGTAATTGCGTAAAAATGGGATGCATGATGCAAAAGCAGTCATGAGTGTAAGTATGAGATGGTGATGATGGTAAAGGCAATCATTCATAAGTAAAGTCTCTAGTATCTAATGCACAAATGAATATGTACTGATAAAGGTATGCGCTTGTGAAAGCATGTTAAGAGAAATGTTGTATGTAAACATAATCTTTAACCAGTTCTAATGGTAAGACCTCAAGGGAAGAACACTGTGGACAACAAACTTCCCAAATGGTATGGCAGATAGATAGATAGATAGATAGATAGATAGATAGATAGATAGATAGATATTAAATATATATTAAAAAAAAAGAGAGAGAGAGAGAGAGAGAGAGAGAGAGAGAGAGAAACAAGAGCGATCAAAGAAAACTCATGAAAACTCGTGGCTAACAGTCAGGGTAACCAGTCTGTGTATCCTGATCCACATAAGACTCAAAGAATATAGGTAGGCTTCCAGGTTAGAACCATGTCAAATGCCTCACAAAAGAGCTATAGTGGCAAATGAGGCATCAGGCTCTTGATTTCTTGGACACATCACCTAATTGTATGCTGAGCCTAGCTTTTTTCTTCAAGAGGTAATGAGATCAGTGGGAACCTCTACCATCTTCTAGCTGTAAAATGTCCTCTCCACTTGTTGACTGTGCTAATATAGTAAAGAGATTGATTTTTGCTGAACGCTAAGGAGGGACCAAAACTATTAGCTTTGATACCTGAGAAGAGAAAAACTGAGTGGGGAAATAAGTCTTCAAAAAGCTTTTGCAAAGAAGATGGGAATAGCCTTGTCTGCTGGGACTGGGAGGAAAAATAACTGATTAACATTTCTATAAGAGAGAGGTAGACTAGGCACCAGTGAAAAAAAAAAAATAGAAAAAAAAAAAAACACCTCTTTGACTACAAGATTAATAAGTGCTGATAGGTATAACCAGTACAGAGAGACTAGGGAACCACTGATAATGTAGGCTTCGAGGACAAAATCAGAGGAGCATCTCTCAGAAGTGGTGTAGGTATAAATCATCCTATTTTAGGGTAGGCGGAAGGGAAGAAGAGACTATTACCTCTTGAGATCCCTTCCAACTCTGTTTCCTTTTTTTATTCTTATGATAAATCTGAAAAAAATGAAGTTTTTTTTCATGTATGCCATTTCTTATGACAGACTGTCTGAAATTGTCCGAGTCCATTTACTTTGTAATGTGGAACAGCTGTCAGAGCTAAGTATCTTTAAGCATTCTTACTTTCAAGATTGAATGAACCTTGACCTTAAAGAAAAATATGTAGTGAGCATAGGATTTAAGCAACATCAGAAATGTCAGATAGGACAATGCAGACAGTCCTACACAGTTGAGTTCGATCCATTTGCCCCTGCTGAGTGTGATGTGTAGGTCCGTTTGTGAAATGCTGCCATTGGTTATTTGGTAGAAGACAAACTGAAGAGCTGGCCATTCTCCAGACTTGTCCTAGAAGGCAGTTCAAGCCCTAGCTCTTAAGCACTGAAAAAAATAAACGCTGCTCAAGAAACTTATCATATGAAAAGGAATCATTTTGGTTATATCCTACTGAAAGTTTTGAAACAGTACTCATCAAGCATACCTCTCATCAAGCATCATTTTCAATGAATACAAAATGAATGTTACAGGCCTAGATGTAAGTGTAATACTATTTAATCCCTTGCTGCTGCATCACAATAAAATTTTCAGGTGGCGCTGTGGAGAAAGGTTGGTGATTAGCTTATCAAAACTCATAAAAGTGTGATGGAAATGTTAGTAAAAAGGGTATTACATTCAGCTTTGTTGTCGCATACAATAAGCTCAATGCTTTTCAATATTTGTTAATGTATTAATATAGTGTTAATGTATTTTACATATAAAGAAATAGAAAAAAAGTTTATCTAGCCTGTACGTATATTTTGATATATAAAAACACTTACAGTGCAGTCCAAATTGTCAGATTTTCCTGGATCACTGAATAACTTTCCAGATGTTGCACAGACATTTTCTTGCTCTGTTCACTGTGTAACATTTGGATATCTAGTTGTTGCTAGTAAGTTTCTGTGGAAAGAATGCAACTTTTAAAATTTCACAGCAATTATATATTGCAGAGGGTTTCACATCAGTAGCCTCTTCTTACGTTTTATTCTTTTCAGACTTGCTTCTTCTGGATGGTTATTCAGCAACCCAAGAAATATTTAGGCATTCAAATCTGTAGTACTTAGTCGTTTTGCTTTCAAAAAACTGTGCTCTTTCCTCCTAATCATCTTCTTTGTTGAGCATGTTGACTTTTGAAGTTTGAGCAACATGTAGTTGAGTGTTTGAAAGAATTTTTAGAGGCCTGTATCCTAAGCTAATTTCTAGTCACGTTTCTACTTTTTGCGGTTCTTGAAAGAGAAAACAACCTTTCTTTAGGAACATAAGGGAGCAAGCCAATGTCAAGCCTGAAAATTTTAGTAACAATCACCAGAATCAGAAAATATACATAAAGATCATTTCTGCCATCAGAACTTGATTCCTAGAAATCCTGCTCTTGTAACAGCTAATAGCACATGAATTTTGTGTCTTATTTGAAATTTAAAGAAAATATATTGTTAATATATCAGTTTTCCAGTAAGATTCTTTCTTCACAGTTCAAAGATTTCATGTCATTACATTAGCAGTTAGTATTATTAACATTCATAGCTGATAATATATCAGTGCAGATAGGATATGCTTATTTATTACTGTGGCATTTTCTTGCCAAGTTAAAAAATAAAATAAAAAGTCCATGAAGACGTATTCAATTTGTTATCAGTTTCATAATCTAATAACTCTATTTCCATTAAAACTGCTTTACTGCTTTTAATCAAAGATTATTATTAGATTTTTATTTTTATCCCTTCAGAGGAAATTAAATTGTCATGTGAGCATCAACAAATCAACAAATCGCAGTTGTTTTCTGTATTCTCCACAAATTTGTCAGCACAAACGTCCTTTTTTTTTTTTTTGTACAAAGAAAGAGGAGAGTCATGTGTTACTTTTAAATTTCCAGCACTTTTTTTTCAAATTGGACTCATTATTATAAGATTGAGTTTCTTCAAATACTTGTTTTGCATGTTTTTCATTTCCTTCTCGTTTGCCAATATCTATGTGTGAATTTTGCTTAGAACAGAAACTGCAAGTTTTAGTTACGTCTAATTTCAGTGAACTAGTAGTCTGCATTCTGATGTGCTTGGTCAGGGCTAAACTAGCAGGGAGAAACGCTTCATAGCACTATCTCCAATCATTTTAGGAACGAATTTATTTGTAAGTGGCACAAAATGGTCTCTGAGTTTCTAAGAGACTCTGGTACAGAAAAGAAAAAGGAGAGGTTTGTTCGTAATCTTTGTGAATTAATGGCTGGCTTGCTTCTGTGGTATAAGGGTCAATATTTGTTAAAACATTTTCCTATAGGGTAATGGCAGGTGGCATGTCAGAATTCTGAAATGCTTGTATATTTTAATCCTATTAAATAGTATTGTCTGAATGAGAAGTTTCAAAACTTCTCTTTAGTGAGAGCCCCTTGCATTTTTAACATGAGGAGAAATTAGTATTGGGATAACTGTACTGATAAAATTATGATAAAAGATGCCATATTAAATTGAGTGAGCTTAATTATGAATAAAGGTGAAGTGTGAGTATTTGCTTTTTTCCCCATGTTTCACCTATCTCTATACTTCTAGCATATCAGTGTTATGTATATTTCCAAGCTACTGATCTTTTGTGTTGACTTTAGTGGCAGCTAAATTAAATCAATTCAGAGTACTCCTACCATCTTTAATGTTCCTTTCTGGAAATGTGTATACAGTGCCATAGGTCACCTTTGTTGTTCCTCCTGGATTCTGCTGTTATTGTTTTTGAGATAAGTGAATAATAGCTACAAGGTGGTCAATTGCATGTACTAGTCAAAGTAATGCCCCAGCACAATTTATTCTCCTGGTTAGTCTAACATACTGATTTGGAACTTCTTAAGCAGAGGTGTCACTGAAGAATTCATAAAAAATTATATTTCTTATATTTCTTGAGCAGTTAAGTAGGTACCTAAGGGGAGGTATTTTTCTCTTGGTTTTCTCAGCATTAAATTGATCTGGCATAGGTTGTCAACTTTCTTAGTTTTTCATTATCGAAGTTAACTTTTAGATATTACTAATGTATATTATTACCTCTGTTTATATATTCTTTGGGGGATATTAATAATTATATTGAAAACGTAAATCAAATGTGAGATCTTACAGGATTCTCAATTAGCCTACATCCCAATTGAGAAATAATCTTTTTACCTTCCTTTGTCCAACTGGTTGTAT
Source organism: Tympanuchus pallidicinctus (assembly GCF_026119805.1). Taxonomy (NCBI): domain Eukaryota; kingdom Metazoa; phylum Chordata; class Aves; order Galliformes; family Phasianidae; genus Tympanuchus; species Tympanuchus pallidicinctus. The sequence goes on from NW_026294802.1 coordinate 38,106,448, forward strand.
TATTGACAAAACTGTACTATTAATAAGGGTTAGATGTTTGAGGTTTCTTACAGAAGTTTACAAGTTAACATACCTCAATCAAGTCTCCTTGTTTACTGTTGTATTACACACAGAATCCTCAAAGGGCAAGTAAAATTAGTGGCCTTATATACAGTTGTTATTCCACATCATTTGTCTGGATGAGAAATATGTGGTTCAGTATGTGTATTTCCTTTGGTTACTCCATCTTCTCCTCAAGCATTCTGTCAAATGTATTGCATATTTCACTTACAGCAGCTGTGAGTGGATTTCACAAGTGAAATCTTACTCCTAATCAAGTCAAGGGGAATTTTGCTTTTGCTGTAAATCACAGAATCACAGAATGGCCCAGGTTGGAAGGGACCTCAAGGATCATGGATGTCCAACCCCCCTGCTACTGGCAGGGCCACCAACCTTCCTATTTAATACTAGACCAGGCTGCCCAGGGCCCCACCCAACCTGGCCTTGAACACCACCAAGGATGGGGCAAATGAGATCATATAATCATAGAACGATTTGTGTTGGAAGGGATCTTTAGTATCATCTAGTTCCAAGCAGTACACAGGAACATCTCCCAGACGAGATTGCTCAAAGCCACATCCAGCCTGGACCTGAACACTTCGAGGGTGGGAGCATCCAGTTGTCCTTCAGAGATCTGGATTTAATTCAAGAAATCATTAATCTTCATATCTTTGGCTTTCCCTTATTTCTTTTTCTGCCTTCGGTCACTCCTAATGTCAATCTGATACTTCTTGTGATCATTTACAGCTGCAATTTAAGTTCACTAAAATCTTTTTCTCCAAATAAGCAATTCTCTGAGATCTGAAATCTTTATATAAATTTTCAAATGTATTGCAGAATATTAGCAAAATTGCTGGTGTTGAAATCTGACATCTTTTTTTCTGTAACATAGGAGCAAGAAAATATTTCCTTGGTTGTGGCAGGACTAATTTGGAATGTCCTGTTAGCCAGTAAGTTCCTAAGTGATTTTTCAAAAGGTTGAGTTGTAGTTTTTTTCCTCTTGATGGAAATGTTCTCTGCTATAATATTCTCTGCTATAATATTCTCTGCTATTTATATTCCAGTAAAATCCAAAAGGTTCAGGTAAAATAGCCTTTTCTTTGGAGATTTTTGGTATTAAACTGTCTTCTTAATCCATTTTTACCTCTTTTTCAGACACTCTTTATTACTTATGGCTTATTCTTCTCTTTAGAATAGCATGATGTAGTCACTTTAATCAGATTTGCAGATAACAGTGTGTATCATCCTGCTGTCCTTCCCTCTGGTATCTGAGTTACATAAGTACTTAGAGGAACTTTGCTGTGCTCATGCTAAATCTCCACTTCTAATTGGTAATTGTTCTTGCCTTTTACTCTGTTCTTCAACTTGCCACACCTAGGTAGTATATGATGGTCTCTGATTTCTCCAGGGATATAACAATATACTGAGACCTATCCTGTTAACAGCTTTAATGATCCTCTGGAGGATGGACCACCCTCTAATCAGTTTTGCAGATGACAAAACTGGGAGAACAGTGGATTTGTGTAAGGGTAGAATAGCAGTTGAGGGACTTGGATGAAGGACCAGATCAAAAGGAACTTTACAAAATGCAAGCCCTGCACTGGGGAGGGAAGATTCACTAGTGATAAATACTAGTATGGTGTGTCTGGGGAGCAAATCCTGGAGATGTTGCAAGAGAGCAAACTGAGCATGAACCAGCAGAGTGCCCTCTCAACTAACATCAGCAGCCTCCCAGGCTGTATTATGAGCAGCAGAGAGCCAGGAGACTGGGGGAAATTATTATCTCCTCTTGTTCAGCATTCATTAGACCGCATCTGGAATACTGTGTTTGGTTTTGTCACCTAATGCAAACAGAAGATATTAATAAACTGGAGTTTGCCACCATGCCACAATGCCACCGTGATGGCGAGCAGCAGAAGCACTTGCCCTATGAAGGGATGCTGAGGGAGCTGATCTGTACCAGCCTGGAGAAGAGGACCTACCCATGAGTGTCTATGGAAAGGCTATCAAGAAGATAGGGCCAGGCACATTTCTGTGGAGTGTGGTGGTAGACTGAGAGACAATGAGCATAACTTAAAATGAGATACAGAGTGGATATGGAAAGAACTTTTCCCCACAAGACCAGTCAGTCAGTGAGTGGGACAGTTGCCAGAGACTTTGTATAGTATCCACTCTTGGGTCTTTTCAGGAGCCAAATGCATAAAACCCTGAACAACCAGGTCTGACTGTATAGCTGTGCCTTCTTTGGCAAGATGTTAATCGTAAGATCTCCTTTAGGCCTCTGATGGCCTAAATTATTCTGTGATTCATTTTGGATTTTATGTTACAGATATTAGTAGTGTTCAGGAGCTCAGCAAAGGGGTGGATGTTACAAATGCTAGCAACAGCAAAGTTTACATCTTTTTAGTATCAGTGTCATAAAAGAAAAGTTGAGAGCACAGTAGAAGTTTTGTGCTGTTGTTAATGAGGGGGCTTGTAATTTTTTAAAATTATTTTTATTTTTCCTCGAGAGGTACTCATCTGACTTTTATCTTCAGTAATTAAAGGGAAAGCGTGAAGACACCTGGATTCATTTACAGCATCTGATAAAATTTCACCAAGGCCTAATATCAGTAGGAAAGCAAGTCTTTAGTCATGCAAGCCTTCAAGGCAATAATAAATTTATCCAAACTAATTCTTACTTGTTCTTATACTTTGACATACCAGAGATACCTCATGACCATAGATCATTAATTCTCTTAACGCTGTCTCTTCAGTGATGAGCTAAAGAAGGCAGACTTTAGAAGCCTAATTAGTTATTCCAGCACACTTCCCTCTGCTGTCAAGAGTCCACAGGAGTGCCTGCCGTGCTGCCAGCTGTGGCTGTTGCCTCTCCTTTCCATCTTAATACCAAGTCAGTTCAACTCTCAACTACATCACTGTGGACTTGAATTTCTTAGTGATTAACAAGTTGTTAGATATGAAAAAAGTATATTTCGAAAGTGGTTTTTGTGCCTCATTATCTTATTTGAGTGAAGAGAAGATTACTGCATCCAATTTTTTCTCAAATTGGCTGTCGGAGGACCTGGGGCAAAAGGGCAGTTTAGAAAAGGACATCCAGAAACACCTCCTCTGAGAAACAGTGCTTCTCTAAGCATGACGTTTCCAGTCTTCTGGGAATACACTGTGCCTTCCAGAATGTTGTATCTTCAGTCTCTTTTTAGTGAAGTGAGGTTGTGCACCCACAGCTGTTAGACAAGTAGACATGCTAATAGGACCTTCCTCACCTTTTTACTTGAAACTACTGATTAGCCTATAGGCATTATTTTATGTAGAAATAATAATGCTTCTTCAGCATTTCAATCTATGTGATACATACAGAGAGAAAGTGATTCCTGATGTTTAAGTAAAAACAATAATGGTTTCTGTGACAGTTGTTACATTGCTGAACTTGTATTTAATTAGTCACCTAATATGCTTTCTTCCCTTTTTCAGTATTTGGATTAGTATCTCCCAAAATGGCTGTACATAGTAATGACAATAAACAGTTCACTTCTTAAGAAAAATTATAAGCTTTTTATAATAACATGAAATTGAAAAGAGACAAATGTATTGAATAGAAGTAGATGCATTGAAAATTCTGTAGGATTTAAGGATTTGTCACCATTTGCCTGTAAAGGCATAAAAATTAAAAATTCCAGATTGGATAAATTGGGTTGAAAGGGAGGGCTTTACTTTTTAAACTGTTATAGGGATGTCTTGCAGACTTGGAGTGAGGACTGGCTAGCTGAGATTTTTCTGAGGAAATAATATTCCAGGTCTTCTAGGAAAAACAGTTACTGCATTTATAATAGAGTGACTGTTATTTCACTAAATAATATTTGGTGAAAAAAATGTTTAAGACATTTTCTAAAGAAAGCTTTAAAATGTTTAGATCTGAAAGAAAAGTTTAAACTGTATTTTTCGATAGATTTAACAGGATATTAATACAGACGCCTTTGGCAAAGCAAAATGTTTCAGATAAAAATAAAGATTTAAGGTATTCATCATGTACCCAACCAAAGAAATGTAAAGAAAGACGTAGCCACTATATTCTTCATGCCTCAGTAGTTTACATGGACTCATGAAATTTCACATTTGTACAGTTTGAGGAATTTTGTAGCAGCCAATCCTTGAATTTCTTCTACCAAAGTATATACAGAGCATTTTGTGTAGCGGAATCAAGATTGCATTTTATAGTTTAGGATGCCTACAGCATGAAAGGACTGAGGCTAGCGTGAGTAGTAAATAAAAATTGCAAGTGTTTACCATAAAAAGTTACACTGAAAATTTAGAGTTCTATAAAAGATTTTGTGTAAATCAAACACAAGATGTATTGTGTTGTTCTTTCGTATACTGAAGCATAGTCAATATTGTGGAAGTAAATATACTGGAGAAATACTACAGCTTGAAGATTTTGTGCCTAGCCAATTGGTTTTAAAGATGTAATTTTTATGACCTAAAGTCTGTGTACAGAATTGTGGGAAAAAATGGGTCAAATAATACATCATTTAATTTCAGAGTGGCTTATAACATTTGAGAACTACATAATCTTACATTTTTTAGAACTTTAAATATCTTAATAAATAGCAAGCAGACAAAATCCTACAGGAACTCGGTGTATGTTATCAGCACATATTTAGTCAGCACGGGTTCACAAGGGGGAGGTCATGCTTGACCAACCTGGTAGCCTTCTATGATGTTGTCTCTGGCTGGGTGGATGGGGGGAGAGCAGTGGATGTAGTCTACCTTGATTTCAGCAAGGCATTTGATACTGTCCCCCACGACATCCTTATAACAAAGCTGAGGAAGTGTGGGATAGATGAGTGGACAGTGAGGTGGGTTAAGAACTGGCTGACGGGCAGAGCACAGAGGGTCGTTGTTGGTGGTGCAGAGTCCGGTTGGAGGCCTGTAAGCAGCGGTGTTCCTCAGGGGTCTGTGCTGGGTCCGGTCTTGTTCAACATCTTCATCAATGACCTTGATGAGGGGATAATGGCCACCCTCAGCAAGTTTGCTGATGATACGAAGTTGGGAGGATTGGCTGACACACCTGAAGGCTGTGCTGCCATTCAGCGAGACCTGGACAGGCTGGAGAGCTGGGCAGAAAAAAACCGGATGAGGTTTAACAAAAGCAAGTGTAGAGTCTTGCATCTGGGGAGGAATAATTCCATGCACCGGTACAGGTTGGGGGATGACCTGCTGGAGGGGAGCTGTGCGGAGAGGGACCTGGGTGTCCTGGTGGATGACAGGTTGGCCATGAGCCAGCAGTGTGCCCTTGTGGCCAAGAGGGCCAATGGCATCCTGGGGTGCGTTAAAAAGAGCGTGGCCAGCAGGTCGAGGGAGGTGATCCTCCCCCTCTACTCTGCCCTGGTAAGGCCTCATCTGGAGCACTGCATCCAGTTCTGGGCTCCCCAGTACAAAAAAGACAGGGATCTCTTGGAAAGAGTCCAGCGGAGTGCCACGAAGATGGTGAAGGGCCTGGAGCATCTCTCCTATGAAGAAAGGCTGAGTGAACTGGGTCTGTTCAGCCTTGAGAAAAGAAGACTGAGAGGAGACCTGATCCAGGTCTATAAGTATCTAAGGTGTGGGGGGCAGAATGGCGAGGCCAGACTGTTTTCAGTGGTGAGTGGAGACAGGACAAGGGGAAACGGCCAGAAACTGCAGCATAGGAAGTTCTGCACAAATGTGCGCAAGAACTTCTTTACAGTGAGGTGACGGAGCACTGGAACAGGCTGCCCAGGGAGGTGGTGGAGTTTCCTTCTCTGGAGATGTTCAAGACCTGCCTGGATGCCTACCTGTGTGACCTGCTGTAGGGAACCTGCTTTGGCAGGGGGTTTGGACACGATGATCTCTGGAGGTCCCTTCCAACCCCTACAATTCTGCGATTCTGTGATTCTGTGACCACATATGCTCTGCCTCATCTCTTAAATTAAAAAAAAAAAGAAGCTAGCTGAGCTCTAGCAATTTTGTAATCTATATACACTTAATTATATGTGAAGTTACTAAGAAAACTAGTGAGTTAATAGTAGTCTTAAAAAATAAGCATGGGAAGCATGGGAAGGACTTTTTGTGCTGTAGGATACCAAAGTAAGAAACTTCTTTGTGTTACTGGGCATTTAAGTCACCGCACCAATACAAAATACTTTCAGTTGCAACATGACAAAAAAATTGCCCTTTTGTGATTTTAAAGTGACTATTCCAACTTCTCTGTGGAACTGAAATACCTTCAAAACTCAGATGGTTTGCTACAGGTGATATGCTTGTCTTCCAAGCTCACACTGGACACCTTGACTTCAGCAACTTTTCTCTCAACATTTACCACCACTTCCATAGGAAGCCAAGGGCAACATCTTTTCAATGCCTGTCATTACATTGACTTAAGTGTCTGAGAGAATGAGCCTCTCTCAATCATCACCTCACACAGCACTTTCCTTTTAATGATTTTGGCAGACTATTAAAGATGTTGGGTGAATATGGGTAACAAGGTTCGGAAGACTTGTGGATTTTTTTCCACTGGGATGGGGTTGTAGCACTCACTTCCCTGGCAGCTTTCAGAATTAAAAAATAAGCACTTTGTATATACTTTCTTTTTTTCTTTTATATGTGTACAAATGAGCAATAAAATAATTATTTTTCTTCAGCCCACAGAATGGGATGGAAGAAATAGAACGAAACTAAAATTGTTAAATCTCTGTTTTGTTTGAAGGGAAGTGCTCAGATTCTCTGTGGTAAGTCAGGACTGATTGTTGTAGAAGGCATTCTTTGACTGTATGTTTTTCTCAAAGGGAAAGTTGTATTTTATATTTAAAGCCTGAGATAAACATGTGGATTGCTACTCAAGTAGTATAAACCTTGTTTATTGTAATTATTTATATTTTGTTGCCTTCTGTTCTCATTGCTGTTTTGCTCGGTTCGGTATCCTCTTGCATTCAAACTGATGTGATGTGAAACCTCTGTAGAAAACATGCTATCCATAATTGAGAATATTGTATCAAGTATCCTTTCTCCTTGTTGACACCAGTTCAGCTCAGTTTAATTAAGTAGTCATGTACTGAGTTATAGGATCTGGTTGTTTTCTTGTCAGCAGCAGCACACGTTTTAATGTTTAAAAGTTGAATGCAACACTTGTTTTGTTGCCACTGCCTAGATTTTAGCAGGATTTTTGTAGCTGTTACATTGTACAAACTTTTCCCAAGGTGGGATCCTCTTTCATTATGCAAAGATCTTGTAGGCTTTAGGAGTTTGGTTTTGTCTCTAAATATTTGGAAGTTATTTTATACAGTCCTTCCTAGTAGATATCTATCTGTCAGCTCCCTGTCTTTTTATCTTTCTTTTTACTTTGAAGCCATGAAGTTCTTCCCTGGCAGTCTACAGACAATCTTGACAAGGCCTCCATAATTGTCCAGCAACTGTTACCTGTCTCTTTGACACCTGGCAGTTGTTCCAGTTAAATGCTATAAATGATAGTGTCCTTAAGGATAGAATATATTTCTGAGAACGTGAGAACTGAAAGTTATAGTTTGCCAGTTTCCAGAGGGGATAGCAGAAATCTCTTTGTAAAAGCTGTAATGCATGCTGAAAACCTTTATGACATGTGGAAGAGAGAATGTTTGAGGCAGCCACAGAGACAGAAGAACACCATGTTCTTTGAATTACGAGTGGGGGACATGTTTTCAGAGGCTCTACAACTTATCGGAACACTTTTTATACTAGAAAAATCTCTTGTGTTCAGTTTTGAAAGCATGGTGCGCATATAAAAATTTTCTTCCGAAAAAACAAATTCACCAATTTTTAAGGAGGTGACCGTGGAAATGACTCTGCTCATTTACATATTTATCTAAAAGGTTTTTGAAAAAAATTGGAATCATCACAGTTCATTTTTGTTACTGCTATGGACCCCTTGTTTGTTGCATAGTCTTGAGACTGAACTCAGGTGAAGGTATAATTGCCAGCACTTGTTTAATAAAACGTAGCTATTTTGATCAGAACATTTCAACATGACAGAGTGATAATGCTAAGAGATGACCTCATCATCCTTTTATCCTACCAGAGATTTCACAGGGGCTGAATTCAGTTGTTGAGTGTATCTAACCTGTTCATATAGGCCCCCGAGAATGGAGACTTCAGAGCTCCCCAAACAACCAGTGCTTTCTCTCTCTGTACTAATTTTTAACTCCAGTATCTGACCTGCTCTTGCTACAACCTAAGACATCTCTTTTTCAGTGTTTCTTCATATAACGATATTTTTTAAACTGCTACCTGGATTTCCTCCAGTTACCACATTCTTGAAATCTCATCATTTTTACTGCTGTGCTTGCAGTACCTTCCATTTTGTTGAGATCTGGGGAGTTAATAACCACGGTCTCCATTCTCTATGTCATTAATGAAAATACTGACTAGCTATGAACCCAAGACTGGACCATATATAGGAACTATTCTACCCTTAGTTAAAGCAAAAATTCCAATTATGTAGTAGTTTTGATCAGAAGTCAGAAATCTGTAACCTGTGACCTGTTGTTAGGCTTTATTTGAATTTGCCTAGTTATTAATGAAAAGACATTGCATATGTAAATATTTCTTCAGAATTTGTTTAAATACTCAGCACTTCACATGGGAATTAGTCCTTAGTACACTGCTTTCATTGCATAACAAAGTGGTAGAGTAGAATTTTGAATATAAAAATGTTTTTATATATAGGTATCTATTTAAAAACATATACTAGTATTTTCATAATAGTTGCATAATAAAACGTAGCCATCACAATGTTTTGATCATTATGTATGATAAACATCTTGGAACATATCATACTTTTTTAAATCTTTTGAGATGTGAATATACTGAGAAATTTATAAGATGGATGTTCAAATAGTGTTTTGTTCATGGTAAAGCAAACCAACCAAGCATCTGGGCTTTGGTTTTCATAGGTATTTGGTAGGTTCCTTTTTCCTCAGAACACATTACATTAGAAATGTAAGTTCCTTTACATCTCTGACCAACATACTTCAACCTGGCCCCACCTTTGATTTCAAAAAACAAATTCTGGAGTCAAGCTTCAAGAGTTTAAAAACAGTATTTCCTAGTGCGTATGCTTCCAGATGAAGTATGATAGTGCCTTTCAGCAAGTTGTGCTCCTAAGGTGCTGGCAGTGATTTTTTTTAATTATTATTATTTTAATTATTATTTTATGGATGACTGAAGTGCTTGATTTTTGTCTTGATTTATGGTTGAGCTTGATCAGAGTATAGTTAAATAAATGAAAATTTTTGTGTCGCAATTCATCTTCTTAGCTATTAATTCTTCCATAAATTCGTTATCAAAATAATCTTTGAACTGTCCATACAAAAAAAAAGATCCTTATTGCTCAAAAATTACAGCACAGAAGAAACCAGTATCTTAATCTATGATGTACTTTTAATGGACACTTTTGTTATCCTGCCTATTTGTACTGTGGCTGCACTTCAACCACAGAAATGTAACAAAGAAAGTGTGGACAGTACTCTAAAGCAACTGAACTAATTTGATAAGAAAAAGGTCAGAATTTTTA
>NW_026294802.1:38126048-38148548 GCF_026119805.1 Tympanuchus pallidicinctus
ACGTCTGTATGCTAGAAGGTGTCTTTCTTCAATACTTTTACTGAGCAGAAAAATAATGACATATCCTGAGTATGATGCTTGCTTATTAAGAAGCTGAATGTTGCTGCTATTAAAGCAAAAGGAGGTTATGTATATAAGCATGTGGAAGTTTTGATCCCTATGGGTGTATCTGATTTTAGATAGATACTTTTCTTTTTATTAAAAAAAAAACAAACACAAAAACATGTATGTAAACTTGAGAGCCCAAATATTAAATTACAAACATGCACTTGCAAACAGCCATTAACAGGCTTATGGGGAGGAAATAAGATCTGACAACCTGGTCAGAACAGCTGTGCAATACACAGATCAAGGGTATGGCATTATGGACCTGTAGCTCAATTCTTGTCAGTCTTCAGTTGCAACTATAACCCTGTCAATACAGTCCTGAGGAAAAAGCTGCCAGAGGTTACCTCTCACTGTAGGAGAATAAAGTACTGTATGAGAGTTCATTGATTTGTATCCTCCTAACAATTTATGTAAAGGAAAATGGTATTTTTACTGCACGTGGGGCTTGCTATAGTGTCAAACGGGAGCAGAGCCTTAGCCTGGGATGTGTAAAATATAATGTGCACGAGGCAGAAAAATCAAGGGGAATCAAAAGAAAATTGGTCACGCATCCCATTAATACTAAAAATGAAACTTGGGAGACTTATTTGAGCTCCTAAATCCTTCCAGAACTGAAAAAAACATAAAATCAACACCTACTCTCTTTCAAGCTGTGTTTTAATTACTATGAATTATGCAAAAATTACAAGAATACAGTGAATCTAGGTGTTATCAAGCTCTTTTCAGTTATTTGCTCTCTACACAAACACGCGTACTAGAGATATTACTCGTGTGTCCCCTACCACACTGCCAAAAGTAATTTACAACATACTTATTAAAAGATATATTGTAGCTTTATTTACATATCTGGAAATTTATGGAATATGAAATGATGAATGTGTCAAAATTCAGTCTCTGAAAACCATGCTGAGCCAAATCTCATCCACTGATATCCAAGAAAATCAACAAAAACAAATGAGTTTTAGTTATCAGAACTGTGCTACGTGTTAGCACAATGGTGCTGAAACCTTTCCCATGGTTTCTTCTTCTAAGTAGTGTGTAAAGGCTGTGTCATCAAATAACAAGGCAGCCTATCTGACTAATATTACTATAAAATACTATAGTAACGTTAGCAAGCTTTACCACTTCTAATAGAATCAGTTGAAAACTGAATGAACTAGAAGTAAAAAATCAGAGAGGAAAACAATTGAGCAATAAGTTGATATTGGACATGAAAGTGGGAATTGGAGGAAAATAATATAAAGAAAAAAAAATATAAAGAAAAAATATAAATGCTAATATAAAGAAAAAAAAGAAATATTCTAAACTTTAAAGAATGGTATGAATTTTTGTTCATTGTGTAGTCAAGCAGTAAGTAGGCGATGCTTTTTTGTTACATTCCAGTTCAGTTCTCCCAAAACATCCGTAAAAATCTGTGGAAACTATTATGCAGCTCAAAAGCACAGTGTGGCTCTAAGTAGCTTCCATGAATACTCTGTATTTAAGTAAGATTTTTAAGAACTCTAAAGGTAGACAAACCTTGTAATACATAGTCAAATTGCAGCAATTCAATATACTGACGTGAGGTTTGCCTTTCATAACTTGCATGGTCTGTGGCTAAATGAAAGTATCTTAAACCAGAATTCAGGAATTAAAAGGGGGTAAAAATCCTTGGAGGAAATAGGGACAAAATACTACAAAAGGTTAAAAACATTTCTAGAATTACTGTACCAAGTCTAATATCACCATTAAATTCTCTTCAACTGCTTCAAATCAAAATTAAAAAGTTATATTGAAGTGGCTTTTTTGATTGTTATTGTTTTGTTTGTGTATTAAGTCCAGTTGCATTAAATTGTGTGGTCAGTACAGCTTTTGAGTGGGCTCTTATACGTCCCAAACTGAGCTCCGTAACACCTATTATAGGCATCACCGTTTGTTAAATCGACAAATTTCTACAGCACTTTGTTATATTTCATGTTTTTAATTCAAATCTCTGACAAAAAAAGGAACTATGCTGGAATGTTTCATTTGCTTTTACCTTTTAAAATATTTTTTTTCGCATTTTCCATATTGTCATAGTATTATCTCTTTCTCCTCTTAGTGCCTATCAAACTAAGAAATATATTTTATGAATATGTTGAACATTAATAAGGATATATTCATAAATATGTATATGCATACAAATATATATAAGTAGCTGAGAAGTAGCATTTTTATGTGTGTGCAGATCTGAATCAAAACAAGGTCAAAAAATGCTGCCTAGCTTTATGGTTCACTTTATATTTCAGTAGCATCTTTCCTATCTTTAAAGGAGTCTTGTACTGAGAAAGCAAAAATAGATTAAGAATTTCAAGGTTTTTCTGTTGATTCCTGTTGTCATATTTCTTTTTCCTGGTGAAATGAATAGTTACCCCCAGTAGAGTGTGGAGCAGAAACTTGAACATCATGTAACAGCCAAATCTATGAACTTCATTTCAAGATTGTTTTTTATTTATCATACAAGAATATAGGACAGGCACTGAAATTAAATATTTATGTCATGCTTACAATTTTATCCTGTTTTTGTTTTCTGAGGTTAGTAATAACCGAAGAGCTTTAGTGGAGGAAAGGTGTTTGACTGCAGTTTCATTATTACCCCTGAGCCTGCAAGTCATAGCATAGAGGTTAATTTCTGTATGTAGTGAAAATGCATGGCCATTAATGAGATGCAAATAATGCTGCAGTCCATCTCTGCTCACTTAAAGTTATCCAGTGCAGGACTTCAGACAACTTGAGATGGAGTCCCGGGTTACTGGTGAAGCAGTTATTCCCTGCATTTGGGCTCATGGCATCATTCCTATTGCAGTTTTCTTCTACTGAAAAACCCATTTCATTGTATTTCTTCTATCCTCTTTACTGATCCAAGCATGTGCTCAGATGGGGAAAAAATATGTAATATATATATATATATATGCTGTAAAAGGCAATTCTGAAATTTGGTAAGGTTCTTATCTCATGAACTGTTGTTTTTTTTTGTTATTTCTTTTTGTGTGATTTTTTTTTTCTCCTGCATGTATTATCATATTATACAAGAAGAAATTCCAAGTTCCACTGTAACGTACTTCTTATGGTTGATAGATGAGTAGTGTAATTTTATTTGTTCATCTTACTTGAAATCTGTCATAATCCTTTTGGAACGTAATTCAACATTTATGTTCTTTAAGGTAAGAAATATTTTTAATAACATTATTTTATGGATTACTGGGATGTATAACACTGACATCACCATGAGGTTCCAGCTGAGGTTGGCTTCCAGTAAAACAGCATGCCCAGTTGCAGTATTTATTCAGAATGGACATGAACTTGCACCTCTCTCTTCCCCCATGAGGGGGGTGGGATGCTTGTTAAAGTAATCAGGTGGAAAGAGACAGCAGACTGAATGATTTTGAATGGTAGAAGGAAGCTATAAAAGTCCAGCAGATAAGGAGGAGAAGACAGATCTCTCAGGCCAAGCAGAGAACATAGGACAGAAAAATTGAAAGTGGCATTTGGCGATGAATGAAGTCTGTGGGTCCAATTAATTGAGACAGTGAACCAGAAGAAATTTCATTTACCTGAACCTAAAAAAATAAGACGTCACATCGAGAGTTTCTGCTCTTCTCCTTATTTATATTATATCATCATATTTATGGAAATGTTTCAAAAAATAAATGCTGAAATCCCTAAATAATAATTTCATTATGCTTTTCTTCTTCAAACCATGATGAGATGGTTTTTGACCTGCTCTGAATGCTGGATGCTCACAAGTCCATGGGGCTGGATGGATTGCACCCTAGAGCGCTGAGGGAGTTGGCGGATGTTGTTGCCAAGCCACTCTCCCTCATCCTTTGGCAGTCCTGGCTAACCGAGGATGTCCTGGTGAATTGGAGACTGACACATGTATCGCCTATCTTTAAAAAGGGCCAGAAAGATGATCCTGGTAGCTGCAGGCCTATCAGTCTCACCTCGGTGCTGGGGAAGGTTATGGAACAGATGATCTCTCACTGTTGACCAGTTAAAGGTCAACCAGGGGATCAGGCCCAGTCAGCATGGGTTTACAAATGGTAGGTCCTGTCTGACAAACCTGATTTCATTCTATGACAAGGTGACCTGCTTAATGGATGAAAGTAAGGCTGTTGGTGTGGCCTACCTGGACTTCACCAAAGCCTTTGACACTGTCCCCCATAGCATTCTTGCGGAGAAGCTGGCTGCCCCACAGTTTAGATGGGTGTACATTCTGCTGGGTGAAGCACTGGCTGGCTGGGTCCAAGGTGTTGTGGTCGATGGAGTTAAACCCAGTTGGATCAGTACTGGGGCCACTTCTATTTAACATCTTTATTAACGATCTTGATGAGGGGATTGAGTGCACCCTCAGTAAGTTTGCAGATGACACCAAGTTGGGAGGGAGCATTGATCTGTCTGAGAAAGGCACTACAGAGGGACTTGGATAGACTGGATCAATGAGTCAAGGTAAACTGTATGAGTTTCAATAGAGCCAAGTATCAGGTCCTGCATTTAGGTCACAACAACCCCAGGCAACCCTAAAGGCTTGGGGAGAAGTGGCTGAAAATCTGCTTCATGGAAAGGGACCTTGGTGTACTGATGGACAGTTGGCTGAATATGTGCCAGCAGTGTGCCCAGGTGGCCAAGAAGGCCAATGGCATCCTGGCTTGCATCAGGAATGGTGTGGTGAGCAGGACTAGGGAAGTCATCCTGCCCCTGTACTCGGCACCGGTGAGGCCTCACCTCAAGTACTGTGTTCAGTTTTTGGCACCTCAGTATAGAAAGGACATTGTGTTGCTGGAGCAGGTCCAAAGAGGGGCAACAAGGTTTGTGAAGGGCTTGAAGAATATGCCCTATGAGGAGAGACTGAAGGAACTGGGGCTGTTTAGTCTGGGGAAAAGGAAGCCAAGGGGAGACCTTATTGCTCTCTTCCAATATCTGAAAGGTGCTTACAGCAAGAGCAGGGTTGTTCTCTTCCCTCTGGTGACAGGTGACAGGACGAGGGAAAATGGCCTCAAGTTGTTCCACGGTAAGTTTAGGTTGGATATTAGGAAACACTTATTTACTGAAAGGGTAGTTAAGCACTGGAATAGGCTCCCCAGGGAGGTGGTTGAGTCACCATCCCTGGATGCGTTTAAAAGCCATTTGGATGTGGTGCTCAGGGACATGATTTAGTGGAGGGTTGTTAGAGTTAGGGTAGTATGGTTAGGTCACGGTTGGACTCGATGATCTTTAAGGTCTTTTCCAACCTGAGCAATTTTATGATTCTATGATTCAAATATCAGTAAGTTCTCAAGAATTATAGTATGTTCCAAAAATGAGAGATGACACAAAGCAAGATTTAAGACCAAAGAAACCAGTATTTCTCCCAGCTTGTTTGGTGTAATCAAGGGTTTGGAGGCCCAGCATTTTACATATGACCTTCTCAAATATTAACTTAGACCAGGCACACAGTCTGCTAGAGGGCGACTTCCTTTTAGCCCTCAACCACACATCAAAAGACAGAACAGAGAATGTAATGTTGACAACACATCACATACTCACAGAAATACTGGTTATGTTTGAGCAGTATTTTCTCCTTTCTCACACAACCAAGGTTTTGAAACTGTTTAATCTGTTCTTCAGCGAGTTTGATTTCCTGATGTTTATCATCATGAACAAAAGCTAAAGCTTTACAAGCACAAAGGTACTATGAAAAATTAAAAATATCTATCCTGGCATTTTCCTATTGTGAAATATTATCTGTGCACTGGAATTGTGCATGTTCAGTTCTGTATTGTTTTTTTAAGCATCCCACTTACTTCCAAATACATACATAAAGATTAATCCGCAACATTTTGTCAAATGAAATTATCCACCAACAAAAGCAATAACAGGATCTTCAACACAGCATAAACAAACATGCAGAAGCACACATTTCATCTAAAATGCCATTACCAAATATCATCGCCCACTTAAGCTCAAGAAGAGGAATTCCTTTCCTCACTTCCTCCTGACACTGCTTGAAAAGCCCTTCCCTGCCAGCACGGAAACCAGCTCAATCTCAGCAGGCATAAAGGGAGGAAAACACAGAGTGTGAGATGGCACTTCATTCTGTGTATTAAAAAAGGAGCTATTTCAAAATCTCTACTGTGTCAAATGCTTCCCAAATATGAATGCCTAAATTTTCCTTGAGAAACCACAGGATTTATTTACTCGAGTTACTTTGACAGGTCTCTCTGAATGTTCTGCAGGTACCCATCAGATCAACTTTCTGTTGACTTAGGAGCAAGGACCATTTGTCCAGTCATTGCCCTGTACCCTGCTAAGCTGGTGGAAAGATGAGCAAAGTTTGAACTGCTTCTTTTAAGGACTCCTGTTTCAATAGGTTGTAAAGTGCACACAGTAAGGTCTACTGGGGAGTCCATTGGTGAGGGAGGAGGGTTAGGGGCCAGGAAAGAGAGAAGGAAGTGATGTCACGCTCGCCTGCCCTGACCTGAAAGGCTGTGAGATGTGCAGGAAGTTTGGCAAACTGCTGACTGCTTCGCTTTAACAAACAAATGAATAAATGAGGCAACGTCTGCTTTCTTACAAGTTTTGTTATGAAAGGTTCGCACATTTTTGTGTGAAATAAAAGTATGATGCTAATCAACACCTCTTAATCATTAGCATACAAGGTCTAAAAATAGCTGCTTTTCCTTTGTGTAACTGGATTGTAACGATTCTTTTCCATTCAAAACGAAAATACATCACTAATATATTTTCTTTTTTAAAAAATGTTGTTGAGTTCAATATTAACCAGTTAATCAGTACAAATAGATAGCAAAATAGTGAAGGAACAACAGGACGAAGCAAATTAAACATAACTTAATAAGTTGGCAAGGGATGTGTATTATTTCTCACTTCCAAAACCTCATCATTTTTTAAATCTTGCATCCAATGTAAGTGTGTCAGTATTTTTCCATACACAAGAAGGCTAGTAATTAGACAGCTAGGGAGACCATGCTTGGACTCCCTCAGCTTGGTCTGAATCAGTATCATGTCATTACGAATGTTGAGGATATATTTGAGTCCTTTATTTTTTCTATCTTCTTTTGTTGAATTTGTAGTTGTTTTCTTTGTACTACACACCCTTCTGGTGGAGGGAATTACACTTTTTCATTGTTTTCCATAAGTATCTGATGACTATCATGTTTATAACTTTTCACTTGCTTAAAATTAATTTATTTCATTAAATTTTGCTGGAAAAAAAAAATTACTATAAAAGAAAGTTGAAGAATCAAAAATAAGGCAATTTGAAACCGATTAGCAGAGTTTCTTCATTAAATGTGCAAGAATAGTAGAGGGACATCTACTAGACAGATATTTTTGAGTCCATTGTAATCACTTCCACCAACACATGACCAATCAAATGTTGGGGCACAATTAGCTCCCTGCTAATGCTTAAAATACTTACGACTTGCATACCTGAGCAGATGGCCATACACTGAGACCTGTGCGCTTGTACTGGTGTTCTCATTGGTGCTCATATTCACTCTACTCTATTCTTTGATAATGCAAGACATATGGCCCCTTTTATAAGATGAGAGCATTACATTTGAAAATAATACAGTGTATCTGTTTGAGTTTTAGGAGTGGAGGATTGTTTGGTTTGGATTTTTACTGCTATGGTTTGAATGAGTTAACTACCTCCAGAAACAAGCACTGCTTTTTGAAAGTGTGAATGGGCTCTCATACAATCTTGTGGCTTTAATGTGTGTATGTAGAACACAGAATCATGCCAATGAAAGAAATCAGCATCAGTGGAGGTATAGCTCTGCTCACTATGAGTTCTCGAAAACTTACTAGGCAACTGAACTACTCTGTATCTTTACACTTGTTAACTCATCTCGTGTTAGCCCATCTTGAAGAAACTTGTTTAGAATCAACAAAATTGTCCAGAAACATGGGAAAAATGGGAAAAATGAGTGTTAAACACCTTCGAATGCATTTCAAGGGGAACCACATAGAATTTATGCACTGAAAACAAGTATATCAGCTAGTCAAGCAGAAAGAGAATGATCACGTAGTCATCGATTTCATTTTTCTTTAATAGATTGTAGACTGATCATTAACTCAGACCAGCTAATGCAAAAATTACTTTCACGTATCCTAACAGCTTCTTGGCTCTCCTATGCTACTTTTAGTGTTGAATAACAGAGATAAATTCAGACTACTAAACTATTTCTCAGTAGAGAGTGAAAAAATTGATCATGACTGATAAATACTAATGTGCTTTTAAAACAGAGAACATACAGATCTCTTATTTTTCTCTATTAATAACTTTAAAATGATCTTTTGTCCCATTAGAGTGAGAAGCCAAGAGAAGAAGCTATATATATGAGGAAGGGAGAGTTTGTCAGTTGGGATAATGCTGCTTGCACTTTTCATTTACTTTTCATTTCTGTGCCTGGGAAGGTCGTGGAGCAGATCCCCCCTAGAAATCTGTGTTAAGGTACAAAGGAGATAAAAAGGTGATTCAAGACAGCCAGCACAGCTTCACCAAGGGTAGATCTTGCCTGACCAATCTGGTGGCCTTCTATTATGGAATGATGGCATGGGTGGATGGGAGAAAGGCAACAGATGTCATCTACCTGGACTTCTGTGAAGCCTTTGACATGGCCCATCACCACATCCTTCTCTCTAAATTGGAGAGGTATGGATTTGAAGGATGTATTAGAAATTGATTGGCTGGTCACAGCCAAAGGGTTGCAATCAGTGGTTCTTTGTCAGGGCGGAGACCGGTCACGAGTGGTGTCCCCCAAGGCTCGGTCTTGGGACCAGTGGTCTTCAACATATTTATCAATGACATAGACAATGGAATTCAGTGCACCTTTAGCAAATTTGCAGGTGACACCAAGCTGAGCAATGCAGTCCAGATACACTGGAGGGAAGGGAAGCCATCCAGAGGGTCCTGGACAGGCTGGAGAAGTGGGCGCATGAAAAAACCTAATGAGGTTCAACAAGGCTAAGTACAAGGTGTTGCAATTGCACCAGGACAATCCCAGGCATTTATACAAACTGGATGAAGAATCCCTTGAGAGCAGCCCTGCAGAAAAGGACTTGGGGGTCCTGGTGGACAAGAAGCTGAACATGAGCCAGCAGTGTGTGCTTGCAGCCCCGAAGGCCAACTGTGTTCTGGGCTGCATTAAAAAAGGGGTGGCCAGCAGATAGAGGGAGGTGATTGTCCCCCTCTGTTTGGCTCTTGTGAGGCCCCATCTGCAGTACTGTGTCCAGGCCTGGGGCCCTGAGTACAGGAAGGATGTGGAACTGTTGGAGCAGGTCCGCAGGAGGGCACTGAGATGATCAGAGGGCTGGAGCACCTCTGCTATGAGGAAAGATTGAGGGAACTGGACTTGTTTAGCTTGAGGAAGAGAAGGCTCCAAGGAGACCTTGTTGTGGCCTTCCAATACTGGAAAGGAGCATATAAACAGGAGGGGGAACAGCTGTTTACAAGAATGGATAGTTACTGGATAAGGGGGAATGGTTTTAAACTGAGACAGGGGAGATTTAGGTTAGATATTAGGAGGAAGTTTTTCACTCAGACGGTGGTGACATACTGAAACTAAGGAAACCGTAGATACCCCATCCCTGGAGGCATTCAAGGCCAGGTTGGATGTGGTTCTGGGCAGCCTGGTCTAGTGGCTGGCGACCCTGCCCATGGCAGGGGAGTTGAAAATAAATTATCTTTGAGGTCTTTTTCAACCAAAGCCATCTTATGATTCTATGATTCGTTCCTTTTGTCTACGATTCCTTTTGTCTTGCTCTCCTTGAGCAATCCCAGTGCGATGACTACCAGGAGAACTCACTGATGACAAATCAGCTGAAGATACTGCTTAAATATACCAAGAACTGATCTCGAATGGCCTCCTTACTGTCATAACTACATTGCCATTTAGCTAGCACTTCCCTTCTCCACACTACAACAACAAAGATAACTGTGCAATGGATTTAATGTACACATGAAGATGAGTGGCTTCATAAGTTTTGGCTGAAGGAGTGATAATTTCCACAGCTAGAGAATAAAGAATGGTGGAGAAGGATCTGATTGGCCTGAAAGAGACTGACACAGCCTTTATTTTTGAGGACAGAATCCTCTGAACTGTATTTCTAACAGAATATTCCACATATCTGAAGATCAGTCTACTTCTATTTAGGTATAATGTTATTTACTTATTTAATTAAGAACTAGGAATGTCAGTTTTCAGTAGTACTATGAATCTCCAACTGTATGGCAACTTCTGAATCACGGCCTGAACCTCTGATTGATCACCTGAGGCAAGCAATGAGTCAGTCATGGGAGCACAGGTGAAGGCAATTCACCTGTGCTGCTGGAAGGGGGTGGAGCCTGGCTCCACCTCTCCTAGACCCATTTAAGAGCTAACTACGAGGGATAGGGTTTCTTCTGGAGATTCTTCCTCTGGAGTTTCGTAGTGAGCCCAGGATGTGGGTAAGCTTTCTATCTATTCTCTTTTTGCTATTATAGTCTGCTTTGCTAAACTCTCTTGTTTATTTTTTAATTATAACATTTTTAAATTCATTGACTATAGTGTTTGGGAAGAAACATATTCATTTTCTTTCCTCCTGATCTAGAAAAATGGGTAACTGGCACAAGTACATTGTTTCAAGAATGTGAAAGCAAACTCAAATAGCTCCAATTAGAGATCAGGTTAGGAGTGATTTCAGTGCAAATGCAATATATTTGAAACTCTTTTAGTTTAAAATTCTTTGATCCTCAAATACCATTGATTTTCTCTATTTCTGTGCCATGGTCATTTTTCTGCTTTCATGATTTTATGGTATTTAAATTTTCCCTAGAGAAGATTACAATTTCATTTCTCCAGTCTGCACAAACACAATATAAAACAGGTAGTCTCCTGAAGACTGTGGAGGCTTATGGCTGAGTTAGTCTAGTAAGAATTAGTACATGAAACATTTCCAAAGAAGTGATCTAGTTGAGGCCTTCAAAATGATGAGATGCATAGCCAACATTATCATCCCAAACTCTTAACTCAGACTGGAGAGCTACAGTTGCTACTCTGTATTTGCTTGATCTTTTTATACACAACATGACTTACAGCAACAAAATGCAAATGTGTCAAAAGCATTTCTACTCAGTTGTGTTTTCCCATAAATCAGGAACCATAAGCTATTGCTATGTATTCAGTAGCATCAGTATTAATTGGTCCCATTTCATATTCTTTTTGTCTGACCAATGCAGCTTGACAGTCTTTAATGGAATTTTCAGATGCACATCATGGATTCTGAAGTGATCACTTTTTCTTCCCAAACATATGAGTTCTCTCATATTCAGTACCACTTCCACACCCTTCTGGTACCTAATTTCCAAGCACAAAATGAAATGCTAATTCATTTTAATGTTTTTTCCATGCTAGTAATTGCAGAAACATCCAAATATATGAGTTAATCTAGCTAATATTTTTCTCTAAATGCAAAACTAAGAGGGTAGCTCCAAAAGTAATGCCTCCTAGTTTGTGATGTTGGCACGCGATGTCAAAAGTGGATGTTGGTGGCATGGCAGTAGAGGCTGAGCCCTCCCACCAATATTCCATTACATTTGATGCTGTGTGACTGGTGGCAGCAGAGGGGTAGTCTGACAAAATAGTATCTGACATGGGAGTGCATATGAATGCAATGCTGAGTCGTTGAATTCTTCCATGTGGAGAAAAGTGGCACCCACTGACATTCACTGATGCTTACTGAATGTTTGTGGAAGCCAGTCAGTGAATGTGACCACAGTGAGGTGGTAGATGGTGCATTTCAGCAATGGTGACAGTGGTTTACCTGCACTGGTGCAGATTTTTTCAAGCATAGCATGCAGGCTCTTGTTCAGTGATGACAAAAATGCAAACCAAAAAAAAAATTAAAATAGAAATACCATTGAAAAATAGCTTTTTGTAGATGATTTTCTCTATCAAATAATGTTACTGTGCTCTTTGTATCTATTGTAGTTTCCATGGAAGTAAATGGGAGGAATTACTTTCAGAGCAAGCCTATGTATTTTATTCATTCTTTTAGAAAACATTCTATGAAGTAATCATTTTGTATGTAATGATCTATGTAAAATTTTACAAATTTAAAAAGCAAATTAAATATATTCTCTCGAGTCATCTGAGTCATACTGAATCCCTGTAGTTTGTGCATATTACAAATAGATGAGACTAATTATCAGGGATCCAGCAAGGACAAAGAATGTAGCTTGTCTAGTGAAAAAACAATGTTGAAGCAATTTACTGAATACCCCATGTCCTTTGAGTTGACACTATATTCCAAGGATCACATATCTCTATCCTTGATGGATTTCCTTTCTTGAGTGGAGACTGTTATTGTTTCAAAGGTATGTTTAAAAATACAGACTAAAAGCCTGTGATGAGTATCAACTGGAGTACTAAATAGTGTAAAATTAATTTGGACTAATCAATATTCTTGAGAAAATCAATTCAAATCTCAATTGCCTTAGTGCATGAAACCAACTGTACTTCCACTGAGTAAAATGTACTTTCAAGCTTCACAAAGATGCAGTGGAGCAGCCATTTATTTATTTTCAGACTTAGTTCTACTATATATATATGTTAAAATACATATATATATATATACTTATATACATATAAATGTAGAAATGTGTCTAATGTCTGTGTGTTAGTCGTCTGCTACAATTTTTTGAAATAAAGGGATCACATTAGTTTTTTTGAAAGAACTGATTTAAACATCACTACATAAGCCTGCCGGCTTAACTCTCCCTATACCTATGTAACATTTTCCATCTAATTTTTTGCCCATTGTAAAGCCAAATGTCACTCTTAAATTGGCTTGATATATACAATCACATAGGTTTTAAAAAAAAGACTTCTAAAAGATACTGTTAAAATATTTATCTTTTATAATTAGGAAAACCCATATCTATTGTCTCTATTTTAAACCACTTCAATCCATTTTACCATTATTTATTTTCTATATGTTATTTACCATACATGGAGCAAAAGAATTAACCTAAATACTGGTGCCATTTCTTAGCTTTGTACTCTGCAGTTGTAACTGGTACCAGATTGCATATCTTCTAGTAGGTATTGTCTTTTAAAACTGTTACACATATTACATAAAAATACTCTATCAGGCTTCACTCTCTCTTAGTTCTTTTCCCTAGTCTGTGGATCTTGTTTCTCTAACCCTTCTATCTAACTAAGATCATTGTATTGCTGTGGCACCCTGCTTGCCCTTAGCTGCACCTTCTCCATTTCTGTAATATCCTGTTTTATAATAGAGTGACCTGCACTGTGCAGTTTTCTTAATATGGACTCATTAGTCTCTTGGACTGTGCTAGGATAATTTCCTCAAACTTCTATTGAATAATCATATCTGTACTTTTCCAACGCATTGTTGGCTTTTACCTCTTTTTTTGTCTGATAAACACTACACAAATTAGCTCAGAATTTTTTCTTCCCTCTGCAGGGTAAAAGCCCTTCTTCTCTCAAGTATCAATCTCAATATCAGTCAAATCAGAGCACCAAAGTAATGTGGAAAATATCAGAATGATCTTGGTGGTCACCTTTTTCCCACTAGAAGCCAAACATCCAGTCCTCACATCTTCTGTCCAGTTTATTCCTCCCCTCTAACTTAAACTCATTCTTAGGTTATGACTAAGCAACCTATGATACGTATTGGAAGCTAAAGATTGCTGTGCTTAGAAGATACACAAATGCAAACACAGTGAAAGTGAAAAAGGATGGAGAGATTTGGGGTATGTAGGGTAGTGGCAGGATATGGATGACATTTCATAAGGAAGAGCAGGGGGCAGCCAATGGGGAGAAAGGGTTGATTTCTCTTTTGGGATGCAAACCATAATTTCTCAACTGTTGGGAAATATTATACTGTTTCCTTAATCAATATGTAAAAATAGTTGAATGTTTGAAGTTCAGGTTAGTAGTTCTTGGGGGAAAAACTCACCTGCAGCATCAGCCAGAGAACACTGTTTCTAAACCTTAGTTCATTTCTAAACCTTAGTTTTTTAATATCTTAGTTTGATGGAACTGCTTTACTCGGCTGGATATGTAACTTCTACAGCTGCTAATGGTAAATATTCAGGGAACTATTTCTTTTAACTGGCGTAACAGTAATGCAGGTTACATATACGAGCGTAATTCCCACACCCTCAGTTCACTTCACTAATATCATCCCCTTGGATGCCTTTTTCAGCATGTGCTTCTCTACGGAAAGGGGTTTCTCAAGAAAATGTGCTCACGTTCCTTAGCACTCTCTGTAGGAAATTCTGTCTTCAAAAATGTTTTGGAGGTTTCTGATTAAGACCTTTGAGTTAATGATCCTTCTCCTGATCGTTCATCAAGCCCAGAAAAAAATGTCTGGGGAGGAAAGATCTGTGCCTGCCTAAATGTGTGGCTGTTCCATACAAAGACACTGGTTGAATAGGAAGGGCCTTACAATGTCAGGCCGAGTCAACAATTTAGTAGAAAAATGGGGAAGGGAATACAGTTTTATTACGCATAAACCAACTTTTAATCTCATATAAGAACTTGCGCTCTTTGTAAGTCCGTATCTGCTAACATTATGGTTCTGCTTCAGCCATCCCAAGAGCAAAGAGACCAGATAGCACAAGTGTCACACATTAAATCTTCAGAAAGCCTGAGAGCTGGCCTTATTTCTTCTTCAGAAACTCTGCTGTGCTCTGAGAGGTTCACCTGGAGTCATATTTGGAACCTTATTTGAATATTCAGAGTTCCATTTATAGAAAATATAAAGCACAGCTTTTTTCAATGTTTGTCTCTAAGAGGTTTAGGAAGGTTTCTGTTATACCTTTTTCATTCGCTTATCTAAGGGGGCAATTTTTCATGTTTCATATTTGCACTTTGTTACATTTAATTCAAGATGTATATGAGCCAGCATCAAAATATTATGTAACACAACAGAGAGAATATGGGTGGTGCCAAGCAGATTATTCTGCGTGGTATTTTGGAAGCAAATACAAGGGAATGTAAGTATGAGAGAGATTGGATTGGGAATATCAATTTGTAATTATAAATGATATTTAATTAAAAAATTATAACAGATTAGCTATACCACTACTTTCTGTAATTTTCCAAATCATAACAAAAATATATTAGTGCATTATGTTATCTTATCTCATATGTAGTGATTTGTTTAACAGCACTTTGCATAAATTAACAGAAAGCAGGAGAATCTCTATAAGCACAAGGGAATTTGCAAGGCAAAATGATAGGGAATCACTTAATTTCCAACCACACTATGCTATCCATAAAGAAAATGATGCCTGTGCTCTTTACTTCTACTGACACAAGAGTATAGTCACAGAGAGCTTGCAGTACGTGCCTTCAAGAAAGTGAGCTTGTGAATTAAAAACCCAGATTTGTATCTGTGTTCAGAAATAACCACGGGTGCTGGAATATTTTTTTAGAGAATATCTAAATGCTACCTTTTTAAACATATATGTAAACTTTAAAAAAAAAAAAATAAATCTTAGGCTCATACTAAAAACCTGAGAGTTCTGAAAAAATTAGATAAACTTTTGTATTTTACTGCAATGTAATTTTATTATGAGAAGTGAAAGAACTTCTGGCGTAGAATAAGGCTCCACAACTGAGAAATACCAAGCATAAAGGGTAGAACTGATTTGGATAATAAAATGTTGTATTCTGTACTTTTCATGTCTGTAGAGCTGGAGCTGTTAGAATTCAAAGAAATTTCTCACATTTGACAACTCTTGAGATACCCATTCTTTTTGCCTTTACTGCTTTTTCCCCACTGTTTCACTGTTTTCAAAAGCAGCTGGTGCATTTTCATCCCCTCTGCAGTTCAGTTGCATCACCAGATGTCTGAAGTTCTGTCTGCTGTGCAGAAGACGACTGGCGAGGATATGAACTCACATTGTCTGTGAAGGACCCAGTCAGAAGGTGGTCTGGATTAATACACAAATCTATTAACAGGCCACTGTTCGTACTTTGTAATCATTGGAGAGCCACTAAAAGATTTTGTGATTACAAGGGCTAATTAACCATGTGCAGTGGAAAAAAATCTGATCTAAACCACTACCTTAATACCTGGGATACTTTCAGTCTCAGTGAAATGAAGGGGCAAAAGCTGCTCCCCGTACAAATCTTCACGGGGACACCATAAAGACTATAACTCAGTTTTTAAGAAATTAAACTGAATATAGCTTTTTTTTCTAGTATTCTTCTTGGAAAGATGACCATCTCATTCATTCCATTCTGTTCTCTTCTTAGCACTGCTGAACTGACTTCACTTTTCACTGGTATTCATAAAAATGACTTAACCTTAAAAAAAAAAAAAAAAAAAAACCCTCTGAAAGTGCCAGAGTTCATTTCTGTCTAAGCTTTATATAGCTATAATCTAGCTTCTACAGAACAAGTCCCTTGAAGGCCTTCAGAGGTTAAATATCTGTATTTAGATCTTTATCTTCCTATTACTCAATATCCCCATCTATTGCACTTTGAGCAGTGGTTATGACTTGCCCTCTTGTAAGACCCTTGGCACCTTATTCATTTTTGCCTAATATGGTTTTCTTCATTGTTCTGAATACACATTTTCTATTTCCTATTATAACTCAGACATCCATCCAGACAGAGTGAATTTGACAATTCACATCTAAGATTTTATCTTGATTTTTTAAAACATTTTTTCTGGAGAAATACGAGTTTGAGCTGGACATTCCTACCTTATAATAATGTGCAATGAATCAGCTAAGTAAAAAGTATCTTAACTCATCTTTTCTGACTACCTCAATTGGCTATGGGAGAGAAGACATATGAGCCCAGAAAGAAACCCCTGTATGAGAGGGAGGCACCAGCTACTAAGTGAAATTGGAGAGGGTGAATCTGGGTATTGTGTAATAACTAGAGGCCAAATGACTGCAGAGGGTAACACAGCAGGCTAGGACCAACAGAAATTACAGATTAATTTATTCAGTCATGATGGAAAAGATCCTACAAAGAAACTTTCGGAGGCAAACAGCCAGTTGGTAATACTACTCTATCTGATAGCAGAATAATATACATAATACAAATCTATGTATGTACTTTATGTACTACAAATCTGTATTTAGTAGACTAAAAGAGACACTGTGCACCAAGAAACCTGCAAAAGGATTCATTTTTAATAAGGAAATGCACTGCCCAGTAGACTGTAGGAACTATGTCTCTGTAGGCACTAGCTTGTGCATTAGCTCTTTATTAAACTGGTCCCAGTGTAGCTGCAGCCACGTAAGGAAAAAGGCTAGTGCCTTGATGGATTTATATATGGTAAGTAAGTGACTTAATGAACTATTCATGTTTCTCACAAACCTCATCCCTATCTCTCCTTATTTATTAGCATCACTATTCTCACATTCACTTATGTGACTTAAATAGCACCATCACTCATGCAGGACTTTCTCTGGATCTATGTACCTGAGCCATGTGAAGTTTTGAATCACAGAATTGCCCAAGTTGGAAACGACCTTAAAGATAATCCACTCCAACCACAGCCTAACCATACTTCCCTAACTCTCACAACCCTCTGCTAAATCATGTCCCTGAACACCACATCCAAACAGTTTTTAAACACTTTCAGGGATAGAAATTGGTATTATTGGGGGCAGGAAAGGGGGGGTTGGGGGGGGAAGGTGGGAAATGGCATTTTTTTTTGGGGGGGGGGCGGAGGGTATGCCTCTTTGTAAAAACCTTGACAGTCTCCTCTTCCTCCCCTTCTCAAATAGAATCACAGGCTTGTAGAATTACTGAACGGTTGAGGTTGGAAGGTCCAGTCCCTTCATCATTTTAGTAGCCCTTCATTGGACTCACTCCTGGAACTCCATGTACCAATTTGAGTGGTACCTGATATCAGTTAAAATACCATTGGTTGCATCTATCTTTTGCCATATATGTTAAATATTCCTAACAAAAAAAGGGGCATCTCTTGACTTATGTCTTCTAAGATGTATGATGCAACACACGATATAAAGAAAACGCTGCTTTCAAGGGGAATAAACAAAACATTGACCCAAAATGTTTATGGTTAAAAAAAAAAAAAAAGGATTTTTGAAATACAAGGAAAAACATCTTATTTAACTTTTTTGTTCCTTTGTGAAATGTACACTGAGTGCAAAAGGATTATACAGCACTGTAATTTTAACTGATACTCTTGGTTCGGTGTAAAATATTTACTGACAAAATGATTATTGCAGAAATTTTAGATTTATATTTCACGATTTATAACTGCATAGAGAACAGCATTTCACTGTGAATAAAGAAGTGACTAGTTTTGGAGATGCTGTGTTACCTTACCATACTTTTAATACCAAGTCATTTTGTTTTATCCTAACTGTGTAGAGTAGTACACAGCCCAGGCTTGAAACACACTCTCAGATAAATAACTCCTATAGGGAAGAGGAGGAAGTGGAAATCGTGTATTATTTAAAGGTAGCGTGTAGTGATAGGACAAGGAACCTTGAACATAGGAAGTTCTGTACTAACATGTAGAAGAACTTCTCTGGGATAAGGGTGACGAAGCACTGGAACAGGGTGCCCAGAGGGGTTGTGAGGTCTCCTTCCGTGGAGATATTCATAAATTGTCTGGAAGCCTACCTGTGCAAACTATTGTAGGGTGCCTACTTTTACAGGGGACTTGGACTTGATGAGGTCCCATCCAACCCCTGTGGTTCTATGATTCTGTGATAACCATGGAAAATTTTTTCTCACAAATATTTCCCCCCAGAGTAAATGTCACTCCTGAAGATTTTAGTTTTAGCATTGGAACATTGTTTATAAATATGTATCTGTAATTTGTTCATGTTCAACAACCCATATAAAATGCATAAACTGATCTTAGTCCAGCTACCAAGTACTGTTGACTCCATCAAAACTCCCTCAATTCATGGCTCTGAGTTTAAGCCTTCTCTGTTAGCGTGGAGGTAAACAGATATTGTCAACAGTTTCTTCTAGCTGGAAGTATATGTTACATGGAGGATTTGAGCTGTAAAATTGCCAAACTAGGCATTAAGGTTGTCAAGAATCTATGAATTGGAAGAAGGGGAATGAGGGGTTTCAACTATATCTGCTTTTTAAAGAAGACTTAATCCTGCTAAACAAGAATGTAATTAATTTCACTGAAAATTACAGCACTTCATTACTCACACCAGTGAGTATATAAAGGTCTCAAGTGTGAAAATCAGAGCTTACTGCAATCAACAACTGCTAAACTGCAGTTGTTGCTAAGTGAGCAAGAATTCTACCTAATCTTTTCTTCTTTATTCCATGAAGTCTATTTGAACTCTGTTGCAGTTCCACTGCATTCAACAGGGCACTCTAAAAATCTTGTCATGACTTTTCATGTGATGAGAACTAAGTTGGCAGTTGTCATCAGGAAACACTTGAGGAAATTTCTGAGAAATAAAGGACAACATGCACATACTGAATAGAGGTCTGAGCATATTTTTTGTCTTGCAGATACAAGACTTGCATGTTGCCTCCCACTTTCTGCCTGCTTGACTAATTTGCTGCCATCCTGATGCCACTTTTGTGACTACTGAGTCACCAAGCATGCTCCGGTAAAGGAGAAATCATGTTTCAAATTTCGTTTTATTAAACCAACAACTGTACTTTGAGGATCATGGGCCTGGTTTTAACAAGTCTGAGGACAAATGTCAAAATGCAGTGTAAATACAACTGGGCTAGACCAAAGTAACAGAGGTTTTAAAGGCATGTGATGCTACTTTGACTAGTGAAGATCAAAAATTAATCCACTATGATTAAATAATTTTGGTTTCTTTTCATATGGTTTTAAAGTAATCACATTGATAGAGCTCTGAAAATCTAATTCATTTGGGTTATTTTAATGTTTGTCAGCTCCAAAAAGCCAGCAATGGTAATGAGAATTTAAGATAAGGGGTAAGATAAGGGTTTTCTGATTAACATTGAAAGGCAGAATGAAAAAATAGAAAATAAATAAGGAGAATGGTGTTTACGCTTTAAATCAAGAAAAGTGAAACAAAATCTACTCCAAACACTTGTTAGTGAAAAATGCAAAAATGAAAGACAAATATAAAAAAAACTAATTTGCCTTTTTTTTTTTTTTTTTTTTTTTTTAATGGGAAGAAAATATATGGTGACCAACGGGCAAGAAAATCTGAACTCAAAAAGACATTTTAACATCCTATAGAGTGTCCTCCAGACAGAGACCCATTCTGTCAAACAAAAACAGAAATGTTGTGGAGAAAACTGTCCTCAGAGATGAATGTGCTGTGGGCGCTTCCAAAGGTGAATTTTGGTTTAGGAAAGATTAGAAAGACCTATTGTGAGCAGTAAAACGGGTGAAGGTATACAATTATGCAATCATAGCCTAGAGGAGGAAACTAGCTGTGTTCGCTGGAAGATTTCAGTGGAAAATCTTTCATTTTCGTAACTGAATATTTGAAGAGCTTTGCAGATTCTGGTTCACATTTTGGTGTGAAAACTTCTCTTAGTATTTGTCTTACTAAATAGTATCTCTCCTCCCTATGTTTTTTTTTTTTTTTTTTTTTTTTAACCTTAGAAATTCAATAATTTTTTTTATTATGTGCTATCTATTCCTTTTGGTTTTGTTTTGTTTTTTTTTCCTTTAAGATTTTTTTTTTGGCCATAGCTGGAATTCTCTTACAAAACTTAAAATGTATCCATTTTGTCACGGCTAAAGCATGAGATGTCAGAGGAAAGCAAGGGAAGCAGTTTTCCATCTGTCATGGCTGATCAATATTTTTGGTTATTTAAGGCCATTTGGAACAATGAGTAGAACCTCAAAAGCCAGTAGAATCTTACTCCTGAATTGCAAATGAGTGTTTAAGCAAATGTCTATACTGATGAATGAGTACAGACCTAAGCTTCTTTTCCCATTCTTCAAGTTTCTGGATGGGAGCCAGCTACAGGCTGGCAGCCATATAGCTGGGTTTTCTCTACACTGTATTTGATATAATATGTCCTGACTTCCAGCATATGTAGATGGTCCTAACCAGTCCCTCTAGCATGGGGACATTACCTTGAACAGAAAGCGTTGCTGGCTCTGCAACAGAATTTCTAGACTACACTTGTTTTGCTTCTGAGGCTGATCTGTATTCACAAAATGGCTGAATTAAACCACTGGTGAAGTATTTTAGAGAGATTTTTCTTAAATATTTTCATTTGCTTATTTTTTAAGAGATTCCTTCACAATGCAACTGTAACTGGAATTCTTTAGCATGATTTGCCATGAATACAGCTTTGGTACTGTGCTTGTCCAAACCTTTTGCATATTTTCAGATACCGAAGTCTGAAGTGACATGGCAGGGAAAGCAAAGCTTGTAGAGCCTCCAGTGTTTTTCCACTGAAACAAGACTACAAGCTACTTGGGCAAATGCCACATGCAAGTTTCTGCCTCGCAGGTTCATCAGATCCTCACCAGGAGGTTTGTGCCTGCACCAGTCCTGCTGCACAGTCAAGCATGCTCACATACTTCACAGGGTGTTGGAGACCCGTTTAGCTGATTCTGCTGAGGCACTTTCTGTTAACAGCTTCTAGTTTCAAACAACAGGGAATAGGAAGAGATGCGTTCTTAATGATGGTTTATTGGATCCTTAATTCTCTCCCCTGCTGATCTCACAAGCCCAAGGTTGTTCACCTTCTGGTCACATTACAAGGCTTACCAATGTTGTGTATTTTTGCCAGTGGTGGGATGTGCAGGTTGTTGGATGAAATGTGAGGCTGTATGTGCAGATGCTTTGGGTGAGACAATGCCCAAATGGCATTTCATTCAACAATTCATCTTAATATTGGTGCTTGTGCCAGAGCTTTGCAGTAATGCAAAACACAGCAATGCACCTTTGCATTCTCTAAGCTGGTGAACAGGTGACAATTTCCCTTGTTTTCTGCTGCAAATCACTGTGGAATGACTGATATGTTAGCTGTGAATGCACATGTGAACTTACACACAGCACATTTGATACATCAGGTTTACTCCTGAAAGTAATAAATAAACAAATAAATAATTATGAAACAAAGAACAAAATGGGCCCTATTGGTCTCTTCGACTTTTGTATTTGCTTCACTTGATTATTTTTTTTTCCTTCACCATCTGAAAAAGTACTTATTATAAAATTTCAGAACTGTCTTTGTTAAAAGATATGCATGAGGAAATGATGAAGTGCATGATGAAAAATGAAGTTCTTTATTAGCATCTAAATAAAATCCCACAAAGTCAGGAAAAACTGCCAAACATTCTTGAAGTCCTGCACAAAAACATTTCTTGTGCATTGATTCTGAGAAAAACTTACAAAAAAAAAACTGCTAGACCATTGTTCATTTCTTTTTTACACTGACT